>NW_019943837.1:48200-64256 GCF_002910315.2 Salvelinus sp. IW2-2015
CAGGTCGGTGAATACAGCTGCACAGTATTGTCTTTTATCGATGGCGGTTATGGTATCGTTTTGGACCTTGACCGTGGCTGAGGTGCACCCGTGACCAGCTCGGAAACCAGATTGCATAGCGGAGAATGTACGATGGGATTCGAAATGGGTCGGTGATCTGTTTGTTAACTTGGCTTTCGAAGACTTTAGAAAGACAGGGTAGGATAGATATAGGTTTGGGTCTAGAGTGTCTCCCCCTTTGAAGAGGGGATGACCGCGGCAGCTTTCCAATCCTTGGGGATCTCAGACGAAAGAGAGGTTGAACAGGCTAGTAATAGGGGTTGCAACAATTGCGGCGGATAATTTAGAAAAAGAGAGGGCCCAGATTGTATAGCACCAGGCTGATTTGGTATGGGGTTCCAGATTTTTTGCAACTCTTTCAGAACATCAAGCTATCTGGATTTGGGAGGGAAGGAAAATGGGGGAGGCTTGGGCAATGTTGCTGTGGGCGATGCAGGCTGTTGACCGGGGTAGGGGTAGCCAGGTGGAAAAGCATGGCCAGCCGTAGAAAAATGCTTATTGATATTCTCAATTATCGTGGATTTATCGGTGGTGACAGTGTTTCCTAGCCTCAGTGCAGTGGGCAGCTGGGAGGAGGTCTCTTGTTCTCCATGGACTTTACAGTGTCACAGAACTTTTTGTAGTTAGAGCTACAGGATGCAAATTTCTGTTTGAAAAAGCTAGCCTTTGCTTTCCTAACTGCCTGTGTTATTTGGTTCCTAACTTCCCTGAAGAGTTTCATATCGCGGGGGCTATTCGATGCTAATGCAGTATGCCACAGGATGTTTTTGTGCTGGTCAAGGGCAGTCAGGTCTGGAGTGAACCAAGGGCTATATCTGTTCCTGGTTCTCATTTTTTGAATGGTGCATGCTTATTTAAGATGGTGAGGAAAGCATTTTAAAAGAAACAACCAGGCATCCTCTACTGATGAGATTACGCTGGTCCTCGCTACATATTCGCCACCAAACCCACTGGCTCCAGGTCATCTATAAGTCTTTGCTAGGTAAAGTTCCATAGCAACAACCACCCGTAGCACGCGCTCCAGCAGGTATATTTCACTGGTCATCCCCAAAGCCAACACCTCCTTTGGCCGCCTTTCCTTACAGTTCTCTGCTGCCAATGACTGGAACGAATTGCAAAAATCACTGAAGTTGGAGACTTATATCTCCCTCACTAACTTCAAGCATCGGCTGTCAGAGCAGCTTACCGATCRCTGCAGCTGTACACAGCCCATCTKTAAATAGCCCATCGAACCAACTACCTACCTCATCCCCATATTTGTTWTTTGTTTTTTTCTGCTCTTTTGCACACCAGTATTTCTACTTGCACATCCTCATCTGCACATCACTCCAGTGTTAATTGCTAAATTGTTATTACTTCGCCACTATGGTCTATTTATTGCCTTACCTCCTTACTTCATTTGCACACACTATACATAGATTTTCTATTGTGTTATTGACTGTATGTTTGTTTATCCCATGTGTAACTCTGGCCAGGTCGCAGTTGTAAATGAGAACTTGTTCTCAACTGGCCACCTGGTTAAATAAGGGGTTAGGGTTATATATATAAATACCTGGTTAAATAAAGGGTTAGGGTTATATATATAAATACCTGGTTAAATAAAGGTGGAATAAAAACAAATAATAATTATCCGGATTGCCAGTTGTGCTCACCCTCTCCTTTTATCTACTCATCTTTCTTCTCCTTCATCTCCCTTCCTGGCTCTCTCCTTTCCTCTCTCCTTTCCTCTGTTCCTCTCCTCTGTCCTTTCCTCTGTTCCTCTCCTCTGTCATTCCCTCTGTACCTCTCTCCTTTCCTCTCTCCTTTCCTCTCTCCTTTCCTCTGTTCCTCTCCTCTGTCATTTCCTCTGTTCCTCTCCTCTGTCCTTTCCTCTGTTCCTCTCCTCTGTCCTTTCCTCTGTTCCTCTCCTCTGTCCTTTCCTCTGTTCCTCTCCTCTCTCCTTTCCTCTGTTCCTCTCCTCTCTCCTCTCTCCTTTTCTCCTTACATCTCCCCTCATGGCTCTCTCCTCTGCTCCATTCTGTCACTCATGCATCCCTACCTCACTACTGGGATTCTGCATCTTCTCTGTCTAGGAAAGTAAACCATACACTTGTTTAAAAAAATGATAGCTTAAGCGTTTTAAAGAGTTAGCGAACTAAGTAAATTTTCATTTAATTCAGGCGGAATAGCTAGCTAAATTAACATTACCTGACACTTGTCCCTGATCCCCCTTTCTCTTTCGCTGCTTTTTCTCAAACGAGAAAAAAAATCTAATCGAAGACAGATAAATGTAGCTATCTTGCTTGCACTTGATACAATTCCAAACGAACTAGCTAGCTAACTTGCTAGATTAGTAACGTTAGTTAACCATGTTCCTATCGTCAACATACTTGTGGATATTGGATAGCTAATTGCCGTTACAATTGTGGCAGCAATATTATAGATGTAATTGATGTTAACCTTCAGAACTGTGTTGAACCCAGACAGATKATCTATTTACCAAGACAAGTGAATGTGCTTCACAGAATTTTATTGATACTATGTTTGGTAGAAATAGGAGGTTTATTTTGGTGTGGCGGTCAATGATTCTGCCGTGGCGCAGCGCCAGATCTAAATGAACGCAGAGGAAACACTGACCCACCCTACTGGGGAGCCAGGYCCTGACAGGCCAATCAGATTGATGGTTTAAAGCATTGTTGTTGATTTAGACCATCAAATCTGTGCATTTTTTCTTTCTACATGTTGCTAAAATGCTGTCTGTTCCCCTTCAAATGAAACAAAGTTTCACACACAAGTTATTTTCAAAGAGATGGTTAACAGCAGCACTGCAGTAAAAAAACACAGTTCCATTCACCAGATGATGCTCATTTGAAACTTAACTTCTTGTTGAAAGTTATTCTTGAAAAGGGAGAAGTTAACAAATTAGCAACAACATCCTCTTTGATAACACCTGCTGCAAACCAGCCGGTCCCACCCATTTAAGTCAAAATGTGATTGGTTGATTCCACTGTCACTCCAAAATGGCAGATGCCTTGATCTAGCTTCTGATGGCCTAGCCAATGGCTGGCTTAGCTAGCTTGGTTTATCTGCCCAGAGACCAGCAAAGAAAAATCCTGATTGGATCTTTTTTTCCCCTCTTTAGTGTTAACCCTTTCCTTTCCAACAAAAACTGACGAGATTAAATCAGAACATAATAGTTAATTATCATATAATATTATTATGATCATTATTGTATAAATCCTTCGCCCTTCTCTGAAGGTGTAGAAGGCCCAGTGTCTCTATTTTCCCCCAGAATGCATTATTCACTATTCGTAATGTCTAAAGAACCCAGATATTGTTCTGAAATATGAACCCAGAAATACTGGACATTTAGAACTCTTATTATGGTGCTGATTTGACAAAATTACAATCATGATCTTGAATTGGACTCGTATTTTTCTAGTCTTGGTCTTGTCTTGGACCCCTTGTCTCGGTCTTGACTCGGCCCCCCCCTCCCCTCCGGTCTTGGTCTTGTCTTGGACCCCTTGTCTCGGTCTTGACTCGGTCTCCCCTCCCCCACTCCCCTCCGGTCTTGTTCTTGAATCGGTCTCGCTTTACGTGGTCTTGAACACAACACTTGTACCTGTTTACATCCTTGTAACCTGCATCCTTAACCTCTGTTAGATCAACTCACTAGGGTCAAGTTAACCTGTGTTAGGTCACTGTGTTAGGTCACTGTGTTAAGGTCATGGTGTTTAGGTCCACTGTGTTTAGGTCATGTGTTAGGTCACTGTGTTAGGTTTCACTGTGTTTTTAGGTCACTGTGTTTCACTGTGTGGTCACTGTGTTAGGTCACTGTGTTTCGGTCACTGTGTTAGGTCACATGTGTTCGGTCACTGTTTTCGGTCAATGTCTGACATCCCTCTGCTTCTCTCTGTTGTCCTGTCTTCAGGAGGAGCGTTTGCCTTCCTGGCAGAGTGGTATGACCCAGTGTGCTCTCCTGCGCCGCTACCAGCTGCTGTTCACCCAAGAATGGCTCTGTGGAGATGGTAAGCATTAGGCTAGGTAATCACACGGTCCTGTGGTGTAGACAGGCCAGGGGCTGAGCTGGTAATCACACGGTCCTGTGGTGTAGACAGGCCAGGGGCTGAGCTGGTAATCACACGGTCCTGTGGTGTAGACAGGCCAGGGGCTGAGCTGGTAATCACACGGTCCTGTGGGTAGACAGGCCAGGGGTGAGCTGGTAATCACACGGTCCTGTGGTGTAGACAGGCCAGGGCTGAGTGTGGGGGGATGCTGCTACTACACAACGGTCCTGTGGTGTAGACAGGCCAGGGGCTGGTGTGGGGAGGATGCTGCTACTAATCACACGGTCCTGTGGTGTAGACAGGCCAGGGGCTGAGTGGGGGGAGGATGCTGATATCAGAGGAATGTTTGAGGACCAAAAGTTTTTTAGATCTACTCTCCCTTTTCAATCTTACATATTGTCCTCTTGTCTGAGCTTCAGGCTTGTACGATGTAGAATCTGTGTCTTGCATACCCTGAAGTTACTTAATAAATCCTGAACAAAAATAAGCGCAACATGTAAAGTGTTGGTCCCCTGTTTAATGAGCTGAACTAGAAGATCCAGAAAGTTCCATACGCAACAAAAAGCAAATTCAAATCATGTCAAATCAATTGAATTCACCACAGGTGGACTCCAATCAAGTTGTAGAAAATCATTCAATGATGATAAATAGAAACAGGATGACCTGAGCTCAATTTCGAGTTTCGTAGCAAAGGGTCTGATACTTACGTAAATAAGGTATTTCTGTTTTTTATTTGTAATACATTAGATTTTTGTTGTTGCTTAGTCTTTTTATGGGTATTGTGTGTAGATTGATGAGGAAAACATTTAATTCATTTAAGATTAAGGCTGTAACGTAACAGGGGTGCCTGACGTTGTCCCTTCAACATCAGTGTTGTAACATGTAGACCCCCTGACGTTGTCCCTTCAACATCAGTGTTGTAACATGTAGACCCCCTGACGTTGTCCTTCAACATCAGTGTTGTAACATGTAGACCCCCTGACGTTGTCCCTTCAACATCAGTGTTGTAACATGTAGACCCCTGACGTTGTCCCTTCAACATCAGTGTTGTAACATGTAGACCCCCTGACGTTGTCCCTTCAACATCAGTGTTGTAACATGTAGACCCCTGACGTTGTCCCTTCAACATCAGTGTTGTAACATGTAGCCCCTGACGTTGTCCCTTCAACATCGGGTTGTAACATGTAGACCCCTGACGTTGTCCCTTCAAACATCAGTGTTGTAACATGTAGACCCCCTGACGTTGTCCCTTCAACATCAGTGTTGTAACATGTAGACCCCCTGACGTTGTCCCTTCAACATCAGTGTTGTAACATGTAGACCCCCTGACGTTGTCCCTTCAACATCAGTGTTGTAACATGTAGAACCCCTGACGTTGTCCCTTCAACATCAGTGTAACATGTAACACCCTGACGTTGTCCTTCAACATCAGTGTAACATGTAGACCCCCTGACGTTGTCCCTTCAACATCAGTGTTGTAACATGTAGACCCCCTGACGTTGTCCCTTCAACATCAGTGTTGTAACATGTAGACCCCCTGACGTTGTCCCTTCAACACCAGTGTTGTAACATGTAGACCCCTGACGTTGTCCCTTCAACATCAGTGTAACATGTAAAACACCTGACGTTGTCCTTCAACAATCAGTGGTAACAAGGTAAGACGCCCTGACGTTGTCCCTTCAACATCAGTGTTGTAACATGTAGACCCCCTGACGTTGTCCCTTCAGCATCAGTGTTGTAACATGTAAAATACAAAGTGCTTGTTAGTTTAATGTTTAACTACTTTGTTTCCAGGTCATATCCCCATTTTGATAGATTCCTCTGAGGAAACTAGTATCTCAATAATGTCTACAATAGAGCCCCACAGTGGAGGTATCATAATACCCATAAAACCTAGCGGTCAAACAGGGAAATGGTTCCATTCGATGTTCTGCCATTCATAGGGAACTTTAGAAACGCTTAAAATAAGGCCTCTGTTTCGTTTAGGCTTATCTTGGCGTGAAGTTTTGATAACCATGTAAGTCTCTCTAGGACAAGGTGACTTTTATCAATATATTCGGCTCTCTTTCCTCTCAGATTCAAAAATTCTAATTAGCATCAAAGTAGACAACATGTACGACATCAAAACCCTGCCAGCTCCTGCACGTCATCTCTAGCAGACACCTTTTCTAACAGGTATTGATCCTGCACGTCATCTCTAGCAGACACCTTTTCTAACAGGTATTGTGTCAATTTAAAACTTGCACAAGACAGTTCACAGAATAGTAAATTTAAATAAATGTAGCCAATTTATTCATTACTAAATTTAGACAACATTAGATAGTTAATCCAGAGATTCTTACCGTTGCCTCAAATTCGTCAGTCTCGTTCAGATCATCATGGAATTTGTAGTTCTTTATGATAGCCACATTAGCAGGTAATTAGTATTTCATTTTTAAGGAGGTAAATACAGGCTAATATATTGATAAAAGTCACCTTGTCCAAGAGATTTCCATGATTATCAAAACATCGCGCCAGGGTAAAGCTACAYGAAACACAACCCTTATTTTAAGTGTTTCTAGAATCCCCTATGGGGAGAAATGAATGGTGGAAAAACGATTGGAACCATTTCCTTCTTTGACCACTAGGTTTTATGGGTGTTATGACTCATACTGTGGTACTCTATTGAAGAAAATATCAGCTCATGTCTCTCTGCATAAAACAAGTCATCTGTTTTTTTCCTCAGTGAATGCTCAGGTCTCGAAATGCTCAGGTCTTGAAATGCTCAGGTCTTGAAATGCTCAGGTCTCGAAATGCTCAGGTCTCGAAATGCTCAGGTCTCGAAATGCTCAGGTCTCGAAATGCTCAGGTCTCGAAATGCTCTGGTCTTGTGTTACTTTTATTTGGACCTGCTAGAAATGTTATTTTGTTTTCTTTCCAGTTTGATGTGAAGAACCAGCGTACCTTCCTGAGGCGGACCAAATACGATGAGCTTCACCAGGAGGACCTGTTTGTTGGAAACCGTGTGAACGTGTTCTCCCGTCAACTCGACCTGATTGGCTATGGAGACCAGTATACAGGAAACAAGCTCGGCAGCAAGAAAGAGAGGTATGTGTGTTGATGGTGGTGCAACGTCTCCGTAGAACAAGCGGTAATACACTGTTAAAGGCTGGGAAAGATCAATGATAGCACGCTGTTTAACATTCCATCTATTTGTATTGTGCTCTTCCACGTGCTCTTGATAGATTGACAGACCAGACGACACACCCCGAGTTGACCTCTAACCTCACCACCTCAGGGCCTGCAGTTGTCATTTTTCTGACATCCTGTAGGGAAGACAGACAGATCATTTTAATCCACTGTTTAGAGGTTGATGCGCTGGCGGACTTACCATTAGGCAGAAGATTGCCTCAGTCCTCACATCAACAAGGGGCCTGATGAGCTGAGCATAATTAATGGGACTTGCAAAGCAAACGTCCCCATTCTAGGTCTTCGACACACTTCTTCTTCTCTGGAACACTCCTCCTCCTACACCGTTTAAGCTAGAAACGCCATTCAAACTTTAAAACGTGCAGATGGATCCGGAATATTGTTTGTATGCAACTTTTTGTTGTTATCTTTTATACTTTTGAAGTGATATTTTTTGTTGTCCTCCATCCGCTTACCTGAGATTTCCTGAAGATTTCAGAAAGGCCTCATTGTGACATCGTCACATCCAACTTCCGTTCCCTGTAAATGCAATAATGCAACTTTTGACACAAATCAGCTACTTTGACCACTTTGGAACAACAGACAAAACGTTATATCGTTCACTAATCTACGACTGAAATCTGGCGTTTTGAACAAAATCATATTCTGTTAAAAAGTTACAGCTTTTTTTAGTGGCCGCATCAACAACATTTTCTGTAACTTTTTTTTTTTTTTGCAAACAACTGCCGTTTTGAGCACTACCCAAAAGAGTTTGACAAAACGTTAGAGAGTATAAAATCTTCTTCTACTTGTCTTCTATTCAAATCTGTTTGCGGAAACAAAATATCCACTACGGATCTACACTGAACAAAAATATAAACACAACATGTAAAGTGTTGGTCTCATGTTTCATGAGCTGAAATAAATGTTTTCAGCAATTTTCCATATGCACAAAAAGCTTATTTCTCTCAAATGTTGTGCACAAATTTAAGATCCCTGTTAGTGAGCATTTTATGTTTTGTCAAGATTACCCATCCACCTGACAGGTGTGGCATATGAAGAAGCTGATTAAACAGCATGATCATTACACAATGATCATTACACAGGTGCACCTTATGCTGGGGACAATAAAAGGCCACTCTAAAATGTGCAGTTTTGTCAGACAACACAATGCCACAGATGTGTCAAGTTTTGAGGGAGCATGCAATTGGCATCGTCGTTTTAGAGTATTTGGCAGTACGTCCGACTGGCCTCACCACCGCAGACGACATATAACCTCGCCAGCCCAGGACCTCCACATCCAGCTTCTTCAACTGCGGCATCGTCTGGGGGGGGGGCCCATGGCTGCGCCCTTGCCCAGTCATGTGAAATCCATAGATTAGTGCCTAATGAATTGTAACTTGTTGCATTTATATTTTTGTTCAGTATAACAATACAGCTGTTTTAGTGACTGCATTACCACATTTTTTCCCCCAACTTTTTCCAAACATCTGCCGTTTTGACCACTCCCCCAACAACATAGAGGAAATGACATCATCCCCCCCCCTACTTCCTCTGCTTTTCAAATCCCAAAACGGATTAGGAATAGYGTCTACCGATCAGTAGATGTTTTAATAACCCTTCAACTGCTCTCTTTCTAGCTGTAGTAACGTCACGTCAGAAGTTAGCAGATTAACAACAGCTGCAAATTCCAATAAAACGACATCATGTTTTGAATCTAGTAAAGACATTTCTCACACTTGTTTTATCCGTAAGGGAACAGTGTTGCTAGGTTCAAGGGATTCTAATTCAAGACTCCAATTTCATATTCACCACCTTTTAACAATTTTGTTGTTGACTCTGTCAGGGAACTGGCTCAAAGATTTTCAACCAAGACCACAGTTCTCACTCCCATGGATAATAATAAACCAATATTCAGAATTCCTGAATTCCTCTACATCTAGTTAATCTGTCCATCAAATAGAGGTTCTTCCCTAATGCTTGGAAGCCTGCTGCAGTGATGCCTGTTTTAAAATCTGGTGACCCGACACTGGTGGAAAATTACCCACCTATAAGCATTCCTCCAGTGGTATGAAAAGTAGCTGAAAGATGGGTGGCTGATCATCTGACTGATCACCTCATTCAGGGCAACTCCACACATCAAATGCCATTCGGTTTCAGAACTAACCATTCTACCGAAACAGCCAGTTGCTATTTTCTGGAGTGCATTAAATCTAAACTGGACATAGGTGGTGAAGTCAGAAGAGAGATATGTGTATGTGAGCCAATTAACATCTGCTAACCATGTGTATGTGACCAATAACATCTGCTGACCATGTGTATGTGACCAATAACATTTATTTCATTATTGACAAGATTTTCCAAACACTTTTGATAAACAGGGCAAGATAGAAATTGGGCCTATAACAAGTTAGGATCAGCTTGATCTCCTCCCCCTTTAAATAAAGGACGAACTGTGGCTGCCTTCCAGCTCAGCATGTGCTTCCTGTCAGTAACAACCACATCATCAACATTAAGGGACCGTGGGCAGCTTTGAGGAAGAGGGTTTAGAACGAATAGAACGGACGTCCCCTTTTCAATTCAATGATGGGCGTAGTGGTTGGACTGGCGGCCATCAGTTTACCAGTTAATCGCCCAGGGTTAGAGGTTCCAAGCTCATTCTATTCATCGTTGCTACACCTTGGACTGGGGCCATGATTTACCAGTCAAATCGCCCAGGGTTAGAGGTTCCAAGCTCATTCTATTCATCGTTTGCTACACCTTGGACTGGTGGCCATGAGTTTACCAGTCAAATCGCCCAGGGTTAGAGGTTCCAAGCTCATTCTATTCATCGTTTGCTACACCTTGGACTGGCGGCCATCGAGTTTACCAGTTAAACGCGCCAGGGTTAGAGGTTCCAAGCTCATTCTATTCATCGTTTGCTACACCTTGGACTGGGGCCATAGTTTACCAGTCAAATCGCCCAGGTTAGAGGTTCCAAGCTCATTCTATTCATCGTTTGCTACACCTTGGACTGGCGGCCATGAAGTTTACCAGTCAAATCGCCAGGGTTAGAGGTTCCAAGCTCATTCTATTCATCGTTTGCTACACCTTGGACTGGCGGCCATAGTTTACCAGTCAAATCGCCAGGGTTAGAGGTTCCAAGCTCATTCTATTCATCGTTGCTACACTTGGAGACTGGGGCCATCAGTTTACCAGTCAAATCGCCCAGGGTTAGAGGTTCCAAGCTCATTCTATTCATCGTTTGCTACACCTTGGACTGGCGGCCATAGTTACCAGTCAATCGCCAGGGTTAGAGGTTCCAAGCTCATTCTATTCATCGTTTGCTACACCTTGGACTGGCGGCCATCAGTTTACCAGTCAAATCGCCCGGGTTAGAGGTTCCAAGCTCATTCTATTCATCGTTTGCTACACCTTGGACTGGCGGCCATCAGTTTACCAGTCAAATCGCCAGGGTTAGAGGTCCAAGCTCATTCTATTCATCGTTTGCTACACCTTGGACTGGCGGCCATCAGTTTACCAGTCAATCGCCCAGGGTTTAGAGGTTCCAAGCTCATTCTATTCATATCGTTTGCTACAACTGGACTGTGCGGGCCATCAGTTTTACCAGTCAAATCCGGCCAAGGGTTATAGGGTTCAAGCTCATTCTAATTTCCATCGTTTCGCTAGCATCCTTGGCTGGCCCATCAGTTTACCAGTCAAATCGCCAGGTTAGAGGTTCAAGCTCTTCTATTCATCGTTGCTACACTGGACTGGCACGCCATCAGTTTACCAAGTCAAATCGGCCCAGGGTTTAGAGGTTCCAAGCCATTCTATTCATCGTTTGCTACACCTTGGACTGGCCGGGCCATCAGTTTACCAGTACAAATCGCCCAGGGTTAGAGGTTTCCAAGCTGCATTCTATTCTACGTTTGCTACAACCTTTGGACTGGCGCCATCAGTTTTACCAGTCAAATCGCCAGGGTAGATGTTCAAGCTACATTCTAATTCATCGTTTGGCTACACTTGGACTGGCGGCCATCAGTTACCAGTCAAATCGCCCAGGGTTAAGAAGTTCCAAGCTCCTTCCTATTCATCGTTTGCTAACCCTGGCACTGGCGCCATCAGTTTACAGTCAAATCCGCCAGGTTAGAGGTTCCAAGCTCATTCTATTATGCGTTTGCTACACTGGACTGGCGGCCATCAGTTTAACCAGTCAAATCGCCAGGGTTAGAGGTTCCAAGCTCTTCTATTCATCGTTTGCTACACCCTTGCTTTGTTTAGCAAGTGGCAACAAAGTTTCATCAAGTTGTTATCACAGAAACGGACTCAACCGTTACGAAAGTCTGGCTTCCCGTCTTCAGTCAGCTGTTTGTTCTAAAAAAGCAAAAGGTTAGTACAGTAATTTTAATTTTCATGACAGCCTTTCTCCTAACTGTCGTTACAGGGTTATAGGTAACTGTGCCAGACCTAGTGAGGAGGATAGGATATTATTGGCAAACCACGAGGCATCAAATTGCACGGTAATGTATTACAAACCCACCTCCGGATGGAAAGATCATAGACAGAGGACAAACTATTCTTACACACAGACACAAAGACAACCTTTCTGCTTTGTCTGCAATCTAACACTGAGAGCCTTTTGCGGTAGTTAGGTAACCTCACTCCAGGTCACCTGGCACGCCATATGTTGACAGCAGGTAATAACACAGCCCAGGTCCCTGGCACCATATGTTGACAGCAGGTAATAACAGCACCATGTCCCCTGGCACGCCATATGTTGACAGCAGGTAATAACACAGCCCAGGTCCCTGGCACGCCATATGTTGACAGCAGGTAATAACACAGCCCAGGTCCCCTGGCACGCCATATGTTGACAGCAGTAATAACACAGCCCAGTCCCTGGCACGCCATATGTTGACAGCAGGTATAACACAGCCCAGTCCCTGGCACGCCATATGTTGACAGCAGGTAAAACACAGCCCAGGTCCCCTGGCACGCCATATGTTGACAGCAGGTAATAACACAGCCCAGGTCCCCTGGCACGCCATATGTTGACAGCAGGTAATAACACAGCCCAGATCCCCTGGCACGCCATATGTTGACAGCAGGTAATAACACAGCCCAGGTCCCCTGGCACGCCATATGTTGACAGCAGGTAATAACACAGCCCAGTCCCCTGGCACGCCATATGTTGACAGCAGGTAATAACACAGCCAGGTCCCCTGGCACGCCATATGTTGACAGCAGGTAATAACACAGCCCAGGTCCCCTGGCACGCCATATGTTGACAGCAGGTAATAACACAGCCCAGGTCCCCTGGCACGCCATATGTTGACAGCAGGTAATAACACAGCCCAGGTCCCCTGGCACGCCATATGTTGACAGCAGGTAATAACACAGCCCAGGTCCCCTGGCACGCCATATGTTGACAGCAGGTAATAACACAGCCCAGGTCCCCTGGCACGCCATATGTTGACAGCAGGTAATAACACAGCCCAGGTCCCTGTCACGCCATATGTTGACAGCAGGTAATAACACAGCCCAGGTCCCCTGGCACGCCATATGTTGACAGCAGGTAATAACACAGCCCAGGTCCCCTGGCACGCCATATGTTGACAGCAGGTAATAACACAGCCCAGGTCCCCTGGCACGCCATATGTTGACAGCAGGTAATAACACAGCCCAGGTCCCCTGGCACGCCATATGTTGACAGCAGGTAATAACACAGCCCAGGTCCCCTGCACGTCATATGTTGACTGCAGTAATAACACAGCCCAGATCCCCTGGCATGCCATATGTTGACAGCAGGTAATAACACAGCCAGGTCCCCTGGCACGCCATATGTTGACAGCAGGTAATAACACAGCCCAGATCCCCTGGCACGCCATATGTTTTGACATGTGTGAATAATCAAGCCACCCCCTACCTTTGAATGGGAGGAGCTTTGACACTTGGCAGAATGAGCTGTCTGTGGCACATATCACATCTCTCTCAAAATGGTAATATTCTCATCTCCCTCTCTATTGTCCTTCACTGGCACCCTCAGCAACGAAAAGATAGTTGTGGAATGTTGTAACTTAGCCCTTTTCATACTAATGTAGCTTTACCTCAGAGTGACCTTCCCGGGGCAAAGTAGACATGAGAGTTATGAATTGAGAAAAAGAAGCTTTTGTTCCATCGCGTAAAAACACATCTCTGAGTGGGTGCAGCTCTAGAATAGTAGTCCAGCAGCCCCAGGCCCGGGAGGCCATCTGACAACAAACCCTGTCAGACTACACAGACACATTGAAGACTATGGCCATATGTAACTGAGCTTACTGACATTGCAATAAATCATCGGCCCCACCTAGACAGTCACCTGCGTCTCTCAGCGGAAATAATAACTTTGACCTTTACCATGTCAGCTTTGTCATTTTGGCTTTGGTTAGGATCAGGTTGGCGTCATTGATCATCTGTAGAATGTCTCCCATCTTGTTGACTGCATCTGGTTTAATCATAGCAAGAGTTCTGCAGGAAAACAAGGGAACAGAGAGAGAGAGAGAGAGAGAGACATGCTTTGTACATTGTGTGCCATGTGGATCAAAACCTGGGTTTAGTACATCACATCTCTCCAACCAGACAATATCTCAGCTGTCAGAAGATCATAGCATGCATGTATAGTTTGGCGGCATCCAGAGGAAGGAAAGGTCTGATAAACCTAAAGTTGGATAACCCAAACGTAACTGTTTTTAACCACCCTCTTCACATGTTTCTTAAAATGTCAAGTTGGAGTCTAAAATGACATCAAGATACCTGAAGTCAGACACAGCGTTCAGATACCTGAAGTTTAGACACAGCGTTCAGATACCTGAAGTCAGACACAGCGTTCAGATACCTGAAGTCAGAACACTTCAGATACCTGAAGTCAGACACAGCGTTCAGATACCTGAAGTCAGACACAGCGTTCAGATACCTGAAGTCAGACACAGCGTTCAGATACCTGAAGTCAGACACAGCGTTCAGAACCTGAAGTCAGACACAGCGTTCAGATACCTGAAGTCAGACACAGCGTTCAGATACCTGAAGTCAGACACAGCGTTCAGATTCTCTCTATTAACAAGAACAGCTGTTTGGGAAGAATCAATGGGTTTCTTAGAGAAGTACATACAAACAGTCTTGTCAATATTTAAACACAGGCAAGAATTAGTCATCCATTTAGTAACATGTATCATAGCTTCAGTTAACAACTAGTTGTCCATTTTTTTTGTGTACATACAGAACTGTATCGTCTGCATACATGTTAACTTGTGAGCAAGCAAGTGGGAGATAATTTATATAGATGGTAAACAGAGGAGGGCCTAATATTGACCCTTGTGGAACCCAATGTTATGGTAAAGAGAGTTCGACTGAGTGTCCCCCAAACAAACCTTTTTGACTTCTGTTTGTCAGATAGGAATACATCCAACTAATGGCTTCAGTGGACACATTAAGGGAGGATACTTTGGATAGGAGGACCCTCATGATTCACAGTATCAAAGGCTTTTTCAGATCCAAACACACCGACTTACATTTACATTACAATTTAAGTCATCTTAAGCAGAACGCTCTTATCCAGAGCGACTTACAAATTGGTGCATTCACCTTATGATATCCAGTGGAACAACCACTTTACAATAGTGCATCTAACTCTTTTAAGGGGGGGGGGGTTAGAAGATTACTTTATCCTATCCTAGGTATTCTTAAAGAGGTGGGTTTCAGGTGTTCCGGAAGGTGGTGATTGACTCGCTGACCTGGCGTTCGTGAGGGAGTTTGTGTTCCACCATTGGGTGGCCAGAGCAGCGAACTAGTTTTGACTGGGCTGAGCGGGAACTGTACTTCCTCAGAGGTAAGGGAGCGAGCAGGCCAGAGGTGGATGAACGCAGTGCCCTTGTTTGGGTGTAGGGCCTGATCAGAGCCTGAAGGTACGGAGGTGCCGTTCCCCTCACAGCTCCGTAGGCAAGCACCATGGTCTTGTAGCGGATGCGAGCTTTCAACTGGAAGCCAGTGGAGAGAGCGGAGGAGCGGGGTGACGTGAGAGAACTTGGGAAGTTGAACACCAGACGGGCTGCGGCGTTCTGGATGAGTTGTAGGGGTTTAATGGCACAGGCAGGGAGCCCAGCCAACAGCGAGTTGCAGTAATCCAGACGGGAGATGACAAGTTGCCTGGATTAGGACCTGCGCCGCTTCCTGCGTGAGGCAGGGTCGTACTCTGCGAATGTTGTAGAGCATGAACCTACAGGAACGGGTCACCGCCTTGAATGTTAGTTGAGAACGACAGGGTGTTGTCCAGGATAACGCCAAGGTTCTTAGCACTCTGGGAGGAGGACACAATGGAGTTGTCAACCGTGATGGCGAGATCATGGAACGGGCAGTCCTTCCCCGGGAGGAAGAGCAGCTCCGTCTTGCCGAGGTTCAGCTTGAGGTGGTGATCCGTCATCCACACTGATATGTCTGCCAGACATGCAGAGATGCGATTCACCACCTGGTTATCAAGAGGGGGAAAGGAGAAGATTAATTGTGGTTGTCGTCTGCATAGCAATGATAGGAAGACCATGTGAGGATATGACAGAGCCAAGTGACTTGGTGTATAGCGAGATTAGGAGAGGGCCTAGAACAGAGCCCTGGGGGACACCAGTGGTGAGAGCACGTGGTGCGGAGACAGATTCTCGCCACGCCACCTGGTAGGAGCGACCTGTCAGGTAGGACGCAATCCAAGCGTCCTACATAGTCCTACATAGAAAAAAATAAAAAAAAAAATAAAGTCCTAACATAGGTGATTCAA
>NW_019943837.1:64281-67811 GCF_002910315.2 Salvelinus sp. IW2-2015
CGAAGACATCAAAGAACCTGAAGTCAGACCACAGCGTTCAGATACCTGAAGTTTAGACACAGCGTTCAGATACCTGAAGTCAGACACAGCGTTCAGATACCTGAAGTCAGACACAGCGTTCAGATACCTGAAGTCAGACACAGCGTTCAGATACCTGAAGTCAGACACAGCGTTCAGATACCTGAAGTCAGACACAGCGTTCAGATACCTGAAGTCAGACACAGCGTTCAGATACCTGAAGTCAGACACAGCGTTCAGATACCTGAAGTCAGACACAGCGTTCAGATACCTGAAGTCAGACACAGCGTTCAGATTCTCTCTATTAACAAGAACAGCTGTTTGGGAAGAATCAATGGGTTTCTTAGAGAAGTACATACAAACAGTCTTGTCAATATTTAAACACAGGCAAGAATTAGTCATCCATTTAGTAACATGTATCATAGCTTCAGTTAACAACTAGTTGTCATTTTTTTGACTCCAACTTGACATTTTAAGAAACATGTGAAGAGGGTGGTTAAAAACAGTTACGTTTGGGTTATCCAACTTTAGGTTTATCAGACCTTTCCTTCCTCTGGATGCCGCCAAACTATACATGCATGCTATGATCTTCTGACAGCTGAGATATTGTCTGGTTGGAGAGATGTGATGTACTAAACCCAGGTTTTGATCCACATGGCACACAATGTACAAAGCATGTCTCTCTCTCTCTCTCTCTCTCTGTTCCCTTGTTTTCCTGCAGAACTCTTGCTATGATTAAACCAGATGCAGTCAACAAGATGGGAGACATTCTACAGATGATCAATGACGCCAACCTGATCCTAACCAAAGCCAAAATGACAAAGCTGACATGGTAAAGGTCAAAGTTATTATTTCCGCTGAGAGACGCAGGTGACTGTCTAGGTGGGGCTGATGATTTATTGCAATGTCAGTAAGCTCAGTTACATATGGCCGTAGTCTTCAATGTGTCTGTGTAGTCTGACAGGGTTTGTTGTCAGATGGCCTCCCGGGCCTGGGGCTGCTGGACTACTATTCTAGAGCTGCACCCACTCAGAGATGTGTTTTTACGCGATGGAACAAAAGCTTCTTTTTCTCAATTCATAACTCTCATGTCTACTTTGCCCCGGGAAGGTCACTCTGAGGTAAAGCTACATTAGTATGAAAAGGGCTAAGTTACAACATTCCACRACTATCTTTYCGTTGCTGMGGGTGCCAGTGAAGGACAATAGAGWGGGAGATGAGAATATACCATTTTGAGAGAGATGTGATATGTGCCACAGACAGCTCATTCTGCCAAGTGTCAAAGCTCCTCCCATTCAAAGGTAGGGGGTGGGCTTGATTATTCACACATGTCAGAAACATATGGCGTGCCAGGGGACCTGGGCTGTGTTATTACCTGCTGTCAACATATGGCGTGCCAGGGGATCTGGGCTGTGTTATTACCTGCTGTCAACATATGGCGTGCCAGGGGACCTGGGCTGTGTTATTACCTGCTGTCAACATATGGCCCAACATGTACGCGTCGGCGTGTATGGGCATCAGGACAGAAGTCTTCACGGTTTTTGATGTATTTCAGAACTGCAGTTTCCTCTGACTGGAGCAACAGTGAAGTGGGCGGCAGTAGGGATTTTCTGTCCTCTATACATCTGCAGAAGCAGAGGTCTAACATCAGACCAGGATGGCATTGTCTCCCTCAATGCGTGCGCAATGGGCTATCTGCTATAAAGTTTCAGGAGAGTTCAGATACTTACGCACTCCTCGGCGCGCCTCAAAGATACAATAATCCAGGTAGGATCCTCTTGAATGGGGCTTTGACCATATAGGCAATTGACTTGTGATATGGGCCATTTCTTGAGAGACTCCCTTCTCCATTGCACGGAGACTTGTCAAACTGATGACACACACCACCAGCCAATGAGTGGTGTGCTTGGGCCAGCTTGCATAGTGTGCGGCTCTTATTCTTCTGCCACGTTTCCTTGGTGAGGATAGATTGACTGCTGTAACCTTGATGACCCTTCACATACCTAACCATTTCTGGCCTCTCTTTGTAGAGTGTATGCCATTGTGGGTTTTCGAGGTGCCATGATGCCTTGAGGAGCGATTCAATAGCATGAGCAGCACAAGCCAATGGGTTGATGTGAGGTGAGGACTCCTCCACTTAGACCAAGCAGCCTTCATGTTCGCAGCCTTGTCGCTCCACCAAGGTTGCAAATACCTTCTGTGGTCCAAGGGTCATTGATGCTGCCTTCAGCTCATCTGCAATGTAGAGACCGGTGTGTGCCTGTGTCCCTTGTGTCTGTGCCCCTTGTAGAATACTGTGTTGAGGGTGGAGATTTAATGGTAGTTAATTATTCCTTGCCCACTGAACATTCAACCACCTTAGAGATGATTGGCAACACAGTCTCTTTCTCTATGATTTGCTTGACCTTCAGCTTGAATTCTGTTGAACTCTGCATCCAGCAAATGAGTAGATAAGCATGTCTTTTGGTTGGAGGGGTGTTGTCTGCTGGGTGAATAACATTCAGTATATATCTCTTCCAATACACCTTGCTGTGAGCATCAGTTAGGTGACCAGTTGCAATACAAGCTGCAAAGCAAGACATTCATCAGTAATTTCTCTGACTAGGTTCCTCCATTGAGGTCCCAAAAACTTCTGATTTCCAGGAGGACCATGAGCTGTTGCTATCTGATAAGGTGTCTGATTCACTCCTTGTTCACTTCGCATTATAAGTAGAGGGACTTTTGTCATGAGGTGCTTGTTGTTGTGAGCGCTGAGGGACTTTATGCGCTTGGCCAGAATGATTCTGCATTTTGTTGCATTCTTCAGCATATGATTTGCACAGTAATTTGCAAATGTATACAGCTTTTTCTTCTTATGCATTAGCTGCAGTGAAATGTCTCCACACATCAGATAGTGCCCGTGGCATTTTCCTGCACACCCATATGGCTTGTGTAGCTCATGCTTGAATCTGCCTTCGCTCAGGAGGCATCAATGGACTAATATACACAATGGATTACACTACTCTACAAGAGAGCCAAGGAAATTAAATAAATTCACCCCCACCAGTTATTGTAATGAAAACTCACCAGAAATCATGTAGTCCTTGGCTCAGACAGTGTAGTTAGTGTGGGCTCAATAGCATCTCATTAGTGTGCAAGATCTTGAGAATCAGCTGTACATGTGATGGGAGAATGCACTTGTGCAGCAGAGGGTTCAGTTCCATTGAATTGGAGATAGTTTAACCAACATATACCACAAGACCTAGAATTGCCTTATGTGTATCCCACAAAAAAAGGTTCACTGTTATAAGAATAACTTTTTTTGATGAATTTAAGCAAAATTCCAGGGCTCAACAACAAAAGTTTTCGACCCTTTGCAACCCTAGCAGTGACACAGCCATAACCTGAGTGGAAACCAGATTGCATACCAGAGAGAATATTATTGACATCAAGAAAAGCCAGTCAGTTCCACTGCCTGTTCACACCGCTATCATCCAGAAAGCGAGGTCAGTACAGGTGCATCAAAACTGGGA
>NW_019943837.1:67836-81491 GCF_002910315.2 Salvelinus sp. IW2-2015
CAGTATTGTAATGAAAAACTCACCAGAAATCATGTAGTCCTTGGCTCAGACAGTGTAGTAGTGTGGCTCAATAGCATCTCATTAGTGTGCAAGATCTTGAGAATCAGCTGTACATGTGATGGGAGAATGCACTGTGCATGCAGAGGGTTGCAGTTCCATTGAATTGGAGATAGTTTAACAACATATACCACAAGACCTAGAATTGCCTTATGTGTATCCCACAAAAAAAGGTTCACTGTTATAAGATAAACTTTTTTTGATGAATTTAAGCAAAATTCCAGGGCTCAACAACAAAAGTGTTTCGACCCTTTGCAACCCTAGCAGTGACACAGCCATAACCTGAGTGGAAACCAGATTGCATACCAGAGAGATATTATTGACATCAAGAAAAGCCAGTCAGTTCCACTGCCTGTTCACACCGCTATCATCCAGAAAGCGAGGTCAGTACAGGTGCATCAAAACTGGGACTGAGAGACTGAAGAACAGCTTCTATCTCAAGGCCATCAGACTGCTAAACAGCCACCACTAACTCAGAGAGGCTGCTGCCTACATTGAGACCCAATCACTGGCCATTTTAATAAATGGATCACTAGTCACTTTAAACAATGTCACTTTAATAATGTTAACATATCTTACATTACATGCATCTACTGCATCTTGCCCTATGCCGTTCGGCCATCGCTCATCCATATATTTATATTTACATATTCTTATTCATCCCTTTACACTTGTGTGTATTAGGTAGTTGTGGAATTGTTAGATTACTTGTTAGATATTACTGCATTGTCGGAACTTAGAAGTACAAGCATTCGCTACCTCACATTTAACATCTGCTAACCATGTGTATGTGACCAATAACATCTGCTAACCATGTGTATGACCAATAACTTCTGCTAACCATGTGTATGTGACCAATAACATCTGCAACCATGTGACCAATAACATCTGCTAACCATGTGTATGTGACCAATAACATCTGCTAACCATGTGTCTGTGACCAATAACATCTGCTAACCACGTGTTGTGACCAATAACATCTGCTAACCATGTGTATGTGACCAATAACATCTTGCTAACCATGTGACCAATAACATCTGCTAACCATGTGTATTGACCAAACATCTGCTAACCAGTGTCTGTGACCAATAACATCTGCTAACCATGTGTTTGTGACCAATAACATCTGCTAACCATGTGTTTGTGACCAATAACCATTCTGCTAACCACGTGTATGTGACCAATAACATCTGCTAACCATGAGTATGTGACCAATAACATCTGCTAACCATGTGTATGTGACACAATAACTTCTGCTAACCATGTGTATGTGACCAATAACATCTGCTAACCATGTGACCAATAACATCTGTAACCATGTGTATGTGACCAATAACATCTGCTAACCATGTGTCTGTGGACCAATAACATCTGCTAACCATGTGTCTGTGACCAATAACATCTGCTAACCACGTGTATGTGACCAATAACATCTGCTAACCATGAGTATGTGACCAATAACATCTGCTAACCATGTGTCTGTGACCAATAACATCTTCTAACCACGTGTTTGTGACCAATAACATCTGTCTAACCACGTGTATGTGACCAATAAACATCTGCTAACCATGAGTTATGTGGACCAATAACATCTGCTAACCATGTGTATGTGACCAATAACATCTGCTAACCATGTGTATGTGACCAATAACATCTGCTAACCATTGTATGTGACCAATAAACATCTGCTAACCATGTGTATGTGACCAATAACATCTGCTAACCATGTGTATGTGACCAATAACATCTGCTAACCATGTGTATGTGACCAATAACATCTGCTAACCATGTGTATGTGACCAATAACATCTGACCATGTGTATTGGACCAATAAAATCTGCTAACCACGTGTTTGTGACCAATAACATCTGCTAACCATGTGTATGTGACCAATAACATCTGCTAACCATGTGTATGTGACCAATAAACATCTCTAACCATGAGTATGTGACCAATAACATCTGCTAACTATGTGTTTGTGACCAATAACATCTGCTGACCATGTGTATGTGACCAATAACATCTGCTGACCATGTGTATGTGACCAATAACATTTGATTTCATTATTGACAAGATTTTCCAACACTTTTGATAAACAGGGCAAAATAGAAATTGGCCTATAACAGTTAGGATCAGCTTGATCTCCTCCCCCTTTAAATAAAGGACGAACTGTGGCTGCCTTCCAGCTCAGCCATGTGCTTCCTGTCAGTAACAACCACATCATCAACATTAGGACGTGGGCAGCTTTGAGGAAGAGGTTTAGAACGAATAGAACGGACGTCCCCTTTTCAAGTCATGATGGCGTAGTGGTTGGACTGCGGCCATCAGTTACCAGTTAAACCGCCAGGGTTAGAGGTTCAAGCTCATTCTATTCATCGTTTGCTACACCTTGACTGGCAGCCATCAGTTTACCAGTCAAATCGCCAGGCGTTAGAGGTTCCAAGCTCATTCTATTCATCGTTTCCTACACCTTGGACTGGGCGCCATCAGTTTACCAGTCAAATCGCCAGGGTTAGAGGTTCCAAGCTCATTCTATTCATCGGTTGCTACACCTTGGACTGGCACATGCAGTTTACCAGTCAAATCGCCAGGGTTAAGGTTCCAAGCTCCTTCTATTCATTGTTTGCTACACCCTGGACTGGCGGCCATCAGTTTACCAGTCAAATCGCCAGGGTTAGAGGTTCCAAGCTCATTCTATTCATCGTTGCTACACCTTGGACTGGCGGCCATCAGTTTACCAGTCAAATCGCCAGGGTTAGAGGTTCCAAGCTCCTTTCTATTCATCGTTTGCTACACCTTGGACTGGCGGCCATCAGTTTACCAGTCAAATCGCCCAGGGTTAGAGGTTCCAAGCTCATTCTATTCATCGTTTGCTACACCTTGGACTGGCGGCCATCAGTTTACCAGTCAAATCGCCCAGGGTTAGAGGTTCCAAGCTCATTCTATTCATCGTTTGCTACACCTTGGACTGGCGGCCATCAGTTTACCAGTCAAATCGCCAGGGTTAGAGGTTCCAAGCTCATTCTATTCATCGTTTGCTACACCTTGGACTGGCGGCCATCAGTTTACCAGTCAAATCGCCCAGGGTTAGAGGTTCCAAGCTCCTTCTATTCATCGTTTGCTACACCCTGGACTGGCGGCCATCAGTTTACCAGTCAAATCGCCAGGGTTAGAGGTTCCAAGCTCATTCTATTCATCGTTTGCTACACCTTGGACTGCGCGCCATCAGTTTACCAGTCAAATCGCCAGGGTTAGAGGTTCCAAGCTCATTCTATTCATCGTTTGCTACACCCTTGCTTGTTTTAGCAAGTGGCAACAAAAGTTTCATCAAGTTGTTATCACAGAAACGGACTCAACCGTTACGAAAGTCTGGCTGTCCCGTCTTCAGTCAGCTGTTTGTTCTTAAAAAAGCAAAAAGGTTAGTACAGTAATTTTTAATTTTCATGACAGCCTTTCTCCCTAACTGTCGATTACAGGGTTATAGGTAACTGTGCCAGACCTAGTGAGGGAGATAGGATATTATTGGCAAACCACATGAGGCATCAAATTGCACGGTAATGTATTACAAACCCACCTCCGGATGGAAAGATCATAGACAGAGGACAAAACTATTCTTACACACAGACACAAAAGACAACCTTTCTGCTTTGTCTCAAACTAACACTGAGAGCCATTTGCTGCCTGCTACCGTTAGGTAACCTCACTCCAGGTCACCTGGCACGCCATATGTTGACAGCAAGTAATAACAGAGCCCAGGTCCCCTGTCACGCCATATGTTGACAGCAGTAATAACACAGCCCGATCCCCTGGCACGCCATATGTTGACAGCAGGTAATAACACAGCCCAGTCTCCTGGCACGCCATATGTTGACAGCAGGTAATAACACAGCCCAGGTCGCCCTGGCACGCCATATGTTGACAGCAGGTAATAACACAGCCCAGGTCCCCTGGCACTCCATCTGTTGACAGCAGGTAATAACACAGCCCAGTCGCCTGGCACGCCATATGTTGACAGCAGGTAATAACACAGCCCAGGTCCCCTGGCACGCCATATGTTGACAGCAGGTAATAACACAGCCCAGGTCGCCTGGCACGCCATATGTTGACAGCAGGTAATAACACAGCCCAGGTCCCTGGCACCCCATATGTTGACAGCAGGTAATAACACAGCCCAGGTCCCCTGTCACGCCATATGTTGACAGCAGGTAATAACACAGCCCAGGTCCCCTGGCACGCCATATGTTGACAGCAGGTAATAACACAGCCCAGGTCGCCTGGCACGCCATATGTTGACAGCAGGTAATAACACAGCCCAGGTCCCCTGGCACGCCATATGTTGACAAGAGGTAAAAACACAGCCCAGGTCGACTGGCACGCCATATGTTGACAGCAGGTAATAACACAGCCCAGGTCCCCTGGCACGCCATATGTTGACAGCAGGTAATAACACAGCCCAGGTCCCCTGGCACGCCATATGTTGACAGCAGGTAATAACACAGCCCAGGTCCCCTGTCACGCCATATGTTGACAGCAGGTAATAACACAGCCCAGGTCCCCTGGCACGCCATATGTTGACAGCAGGTAATAACACAGCCCAGGTCCCCTGTCACGCCATATGTTGACAGCAGGTAATAACACAGCCCAGGTCCCCTGCACGCCATATGTTGACAGCAGGTAATAACACAGCCCAGGTCACCTGGCACACCATATGTTGACAGCAGGTAATAACACAGCCCATGTCCCCTGGCACGCCATATGTTGACAGCAGTTAATAACACAGCCCAGATCCACTGCACGCCATAGTTGACGCAGTAATAACACAGCCCAGTCCCCTGTCACGCCATATGTTGACAGCAGGTAATAACACAGCCATGTCCCCTGGCACGCCATATGTTGACAGCAGGTAATAACACAGCCCAGATCCCCTGGCACGCCATATGTTGACAGCAGGTAATAACACAGCCCAGGTCCCCTGGCATGCCATATGTTGACAGCAGGTAATAACACAGCCCAGGTCCCCTGTCACGCCATATGTTGACAGCAGGTAATAACACAGCCCATGTCCCCTGGCACCCCATATGTTGACAGCAGGTAATAACACAGCCCAGGTCCCCTGGCACGCCATATGTTGACAGCAGGTAATAACACAGCCCAGGTCCCCTGGCACGTCATATGTTGACTGCAGGTAATAACACAGCCCAGATCCCCTGGTATGCCATATGTTGACAGCAGGTAATAACACAGCCCAGGTCCCCTGGCACGCCATATGTTGACAGCAGTAATAACACAGCCCAGGTCCCCTGGCACGCCATATGTTGACAGCAGGTAATAACACAGCCCAGGTCCCCTGGCACGCCATATGTTGACAGCAGGTAAAACACAGCCCAGGCCCCCTGTCACGCCATATGTTGACAGCAGGTAATAACACAGCCCAGGTCCCCTGTCACGCCATATGTTGACAGCAGGTAATAACACAGCCCATGTCCCCTGGCACGCCATATGTTGACAGCAGGTAATAACCACAGCCCAGGTCCCCTGGCACGCCATATGTTGACAGCAGGTAATAACACAGCCCAGGTCCCCTGGCACGCCATATGTTGACAGCAGGTAATAACACAGCCCAGATCCCCTGGCATGCCATATGTTGACAGCAGGTAATAACACAGCCCAGGTCCCCTGGCACGCCATATGTTGACAGCAGGTAATAACACAGCCCAGGTCCCCTGGCACGCCATATATTGACAGCAGTAATAACACAGCCCAGATCCCCTGGCAGCCAATGTTGACAGCAGGTAATAACACAGCCCAGGTCCCCTGGCACGCCATATGTTGACAGCAGGTAATAACACAGCCCAGATCCCCTGGCAGCCATATGTTGACAGCAGGTAATAACACAGCCCAGGTCCCCTGGCCATGCCATATGTTGACAGCAGGTAATAACACAGCCCAGGTCCCCTGGCACGCCATATGTTGACAGCAGGTAATAACACAGCCCAGGTCCCCTGGCACGCCATATGTTGACAGCAGGTAATAACACAGCCCAGATCCCCTGGCACGCCATATGTTGACAGCAGGTAATAACACAGCCCAGAGTCCCCTGCATCCATATGTTGACACAGTAATAACACAGCCCAGATCCCCTGGCACGCCATATGTTGACAGCAGGTAATAACACAGCCCAGTCCCCTGGCACGCCATATGTTGACAGCAGGTAATAAACACAGCCCAGGATCCCCTGGCACGCCATATGTTGACAGCAGTAATAACACAGCCCAGGTCCCCTGGCACGCCATATGTTGACAGCAGGTAATAACACAGCCCAGGTCCCCTGTCACGCCATATGTTGACAGCAGTAATAACACAGCCCAGGTCCCCTTGACGCCATATGTTGACAGCAGGTAATAAACACAGCCCAGGTCCCCTGTCACGCCATATGTTGACAGCAGGTAATAACACAGCCCAGGTCCCCTGTCACGCCATATGTTGACAGCAGGTAATAACACAGCCCAGGTCCCCTGTTCACGCCATATGTTGACAGCAGGTAATAACACAGCCCAGGTCCCCTGTCACGCCATATGTTGACAGCAGGTAATAACACAAGCCCAGGTCCCCTGCACGCCATATGTTGACAGCAGGTAATAACACAGCCCAGGTCCCCTGTCACGCCATATGTTGACAGCAGGTAATAACACAGCCCAGGTCCCCTGTCACGCCATATGTTGACAGCAGGTAATAACACAGCCCAGGTCCCCTGCACGCCATATGTTGACAGCAGGTAATAACACAGCCCAGGTCCCCTGTCACGCCATATTGTTGACAGCAGGTAATAACCAGCCCAGGTCCCCTGGCACGCCATATGTTGACAGCAGGTAATAACACAGCCCAGAGTCCCCTGGCACGCCATATGTTGACAGCAGGTAATAAACACAGCCAGGTCCCCTGTCACACCCCAAGTATGCTGGCAAGAGCATCCTGTCTGGTGCAGAGATCAACAAGGCCTATGGTGTCATCACTACCGTGTCTCGCCACCTTGGTCTGGATGAGGGCAAGGTTCTTGGCAGTCTGGTGAAGTACACTTCCAAGCAAGGGCTTTGGGATGGAGATGCAATATGGCAGTGGTGCAAATATATCTCATCAGCCACCTGGTGGAAGGGACTTTGTGGATCTGAGGTTCTTTCCCCTGTTGCCTCCATCATCCTCCAAATCCCACCAACATCAGCCGCCTCAGAGCGCAACTGGTCCTTGTTTGGGAACACACACACCAAAGCACGCAACAGGCTGACCAATACAAGGGTTGAAAAATTGGTGGCCATCCGGGGAAATTTTTGGCTTTTTGGGCCTGACAACAAGCCATCCACAACAAGGTTGGAAAGTGACAGTGAAGATGAGGCCTCAGTCTGCTGTTCAAGAGGTGGACATTGAGGAGGTTCAGGAGAGAAGACATGGAAGCCTGAGAGGAAGACAACCAAAGCTTTAGTTTCTAGACTATAATTTTACAGATAAATGTTTTTGAGAGATGCGATGGACGATTGGGGATCATTCAATATTCCCTTTCTTTTGTTGATCAGTGAAATCATTCCATGGAAGAGTCAACTCATTTAATTAAAGTTCAATTCGTAACTAAATCGTTTTTTAAAATTTCTATTGGAAGAATTTAATGATTTGCAAAAGGTTTATTTTCTGTCTCCATATATGGTAAATATATCCAATGCAAAAAACATTACATTTAAATRGTATTCATATTAATTTGCATATGTTTCCATTAATTCCCATATATTCCCGTTAATTCCCACGGAAAGTTTCCACCTCTGAATATTCCCCAAAATGTGCAATCCCGAGTCACTGCAACCTTAAAGGCCATCAATGATGTCCCCTCTGTCCTTGACTATAAGCAATAATGTGCTGTTTTTATTGAWTTGGCCAAAGCTTTTGATACGGTCGACCATTCCATTCTTGTGAGTCGGCTAAGGAGTATTGGTGTCTCTGAGTGGTCTTCGGCCTGGTTTGCTAACTACCTCTCTCAAAGAGTGCAATGTGTAAAGTCAGTACCCCAAGGCTCGATCCTAGGCCCCATGCTCTTCTCAATTTACATCAACAGCATAGCTCAGGCGGTAGGAAGCTCTATCATCCATTTATACTCAGCTGGCCCCTCCCCGGATTTTGTGTTAAATGCTCTAAAACAAAGCTTTCTTAGTGTCCAACAAGCTTTCTCTACCCTTAACCTTGTTCTGAACACCTCCAAAACAAAGGTAGGCACAGTCTGTGCAATTGGCCGTGTTATCAGGACCATGGCCCGCTGTGGATGGAGAAAAACTCCAGCTCCTAAACAGAAGAACAAAGCATTACTCACTACTGGTGTCCCCCAGGGCTTGGTACTAGTCCTCTATTATGTCTCACTACTGGTGTCCCACAGGCTATGTACTAGCTCCTCTCCTGTTTTCACTACTGGTGTCCCCAGGGCTTGTACTAGGTCCTTTCCTGTTCTCACTACTGGTGTCCCCCAGAGCTCGGTACTAGGTCTCTATAAGTCTCAGTACTGGTGTCCCCCAGGGCTCTGTTCTAGGTCCTTTATATGTCTCAATACTGGTGTTCCCCAGGGCCTCTGTAACTAGGTCCTCTCCTGTTCTCACTACTGGTGTCCCCAGGCTTGCTATAGGTCCTTTCCTGTTCTCACTACTGGTGTCCCCCTGGGCTTGGTACTAGGGCCTCTATAATGTCTCACTACTGGTGTCCCCCTGGGCTTGGTACTAGGGCTCTATAATGGGTCACTACTGGTGTCCCCTGGCTTGGTACTAGGGCCTCTATAATGGGTCACTACTGATGTCCCCCCAGGGCTCAATACTTCTCACTACTAGAATGACTTACTCTTGCTGCTGAAGCCAGTGAGTCAGACCCATGTC
Source organism: Salvelinus sp. IW2-2015 (assembly GCF_002910315.2). Lineage (NCBI taxonomy): Eukaryota > Metazoa > Chordata > Actinopteri > Salmoniformes > Salmonidae > Salvelinus > Salvelinus sp. IW2-2015. Next base: position 76,794 of record NW_019943837.1, read on the forward strand.
CAGCGTTTCTGGTGCCATCTGTGCCAAACTGAGCTCTCAGGCTTGGTGGGGCCTCTTTCCGTGCTACGCCCGAGTCAGTGGGGCCTAGAATCCTTCTCCACACTGACACTGCCTCGTCGCCCATCAGCTCCATGGAACCACAGGGCCAGAGGTCATAAACTGCACCGGTCTGAAAAAAATATATATGTTTTTATGCAAACTCCAATAAAAACTGTCAGAATAACACTTTCAGCAACAGAACCTTTAATGGAATCTCCAATAAACTACTTATGAACTATTTATAACTAGATGGTGAGGAATAGAACTCAGATGGTGAGGAATATGTAACTCAGATGGTAAGGATATGTAATCAGATGGAGATATGTAACTCAGATGGTGAGGAATATGTAACTCAGATGGTGAGAGGAATATGTAACTCAGATGGTGAGGAATATGTAACTCAGATGGTGAGGAATAGTGTAACTCAGAATGGTGAGGAATATGTAACTCAGATGGTGAGAATATGTAACTCAGATGGTGAGGAATATGTAACTCAGATGGTGAGGAAATATGTAACTCAGATGGTGGAGGAATATGTAACTCAGATGGTGAGGAATATGTAACTCAGATGGTGAGGAATATGTAACTCAGATGGTGAGGAATATGTAACTCAGATGGTGAGGAATATGTAACTCAGATGGTGGAATATGTAACTCAGATGGTGACGAATATGTAATTGAAGGTCACATTTCTTAAGAATACACCACAGAGATTTTGAATTATTCAGATGAAAGTACTTCTTTAATTCTCTTGATTTAAGGGAGGTAATTGTCCCTGTCAAGACTGTTCAAATGTCACCACAATGTCAGTGCAACAAATGTGATATATAGACTGCTAATAATGGTGGTTGGTAGTTAGTTGGCCCTTGGAGCCTCCTTGAAACATGCCCCGTGGCCGCTCTGCTCAAACACAGAGAGAAGACGGCTAATCATTTACACAGGAAGGACTCACTTGAAGAAAGACTTTGTCTGATGTTCAGTATAAAAGTCTGCTGCCTGCTTCCTGTAAGAAACCCATAAACACACAGGGTTAATGAGTGATCAAATGAAGTCTCCTGCCTGCCTCCTGTAAGGAACCGCATAAACACACTGTTATGAGTGATCAAATGAAGTCAGGTTGTTGACTCGATAGGGCTCTGGTCTAAAGTAGTGCACTATTATAGGGAATGAGGGCTCTGGTCTAATAGTAGTACACTATATAGGGATAGGGCTCTGGTCTATAGTAGTGCACTATATAGGGAATAGGGCTCTGGTCTATAGTAAGTGCACTATATAGGGGAATAGGTCTCTGGTCTAAGATAGTAGTGTACTAATATAGGGGAATAGGCTCTGGTCTAAAGTAGTGTACTATATAGGGAAAGGGTCTGGTCTGATAGGTATGTGCACTATGTAAGGGAATATGGGAATCTCTGTCCTATAGTAGTGCGCCTATATAGGGACTAAGGCTTCTGGTCTAGTAGTAGTGCACTATGTAGGGAATAGGACTCCTGGTCTATAGTAGTGCATATATAGGGATAGGGCTCTGGTCTAAAGTAGTACACCTATATAGGGAATAGGGCTCTGGTCTATAGTAGTGCAGCTATATAGGTGAATAGGGCTCTGGTCTATAGTAGTGCACTATATAGGGGAATAGGTCTTCTGGTCTAAAGTAGTGTACTATATAGGGGAATAGGGCTCTGGTCTTATAAGTAGTGTACTATATAGGGAATAGGGCTCTGGTCTATAGTAGTGCAACTATGTAAGGGAATAGGACTGCTGGTCTATAGTGTGCACTATATAGGATGATAAGGCTCTGGGTCTATACGTAGGCACTATGTAGGGAATAGGACTCTGGTCTATAGTAGTGCACTATATAGGAATAGGGGCTCTGGTCTAAAGTAGTGCACTATATAGGAATAGGGCTCTGGTCTAAAGTAGTGCACTATATAGGAGTAGAGCTCTGTCTATAGTTAGCTGCTACTATATAGGGAATAGGGCTCTGGTCTAAAGTAGTGCACTATATAGGGAATTAGGGCTCTGGTCTAAAGTAGTGCACTATATAGGGGAATAGGGCTCTGGTCTAAAGTAGTGCACTTATATAGGGAATAGGGCTCTGGTCTAAAGTAGTGCCAGTATATATAGGGAATAGGGCTCTGGTCTAAAGTAGTGCACTAATTAGGGAATAGAGCTCTGGTCTATAGTAGTGCCACTATATAGGGAATAGGGCTCTTGGTCTAAAGTAGTGCACTATATAGGAATAGGGCTCTGGTCTAAAGTAGTGCACTATATAGGGGAATAGGGCTTCTGGTCTATAGTAGCACTATATAGGGAATAGGGCTGCGTGGTCTAAAGTAGTGCACTATATAGGAATAGGGCTCTGGTCTAAAGTAGTGCACTATAAGTAGGGAATAGGGCTCTGGTCTATAGTAGTGCACTATATAGGGAATAGGGTTCCATTTGGCACAACCCCAACCACACCACCACCAGAGGACACCTGGGGATTCAACAGGTCACTGACATTCCTCTCTCCTTTCTCATTATATTATGGTTTTATTCTGCACACTCCGGCAAAAGGAAGACTTAGGAGAGACATTCTAGTTAATTCTAGTGAACGTAGCTGTGTTACAGCAGGTGTAGAGCGGGGCCGTGTTTTTACTCCGTGTGTCCAGAAGCAAGCTGCCTACCACAGAATAATAAAACGTGACCTTGGGTTTTTTCAGCTCTGTGCGCCCTGTTCTCATAACAAGCTACAAGCTCAGATGTTCCAGGTGTACAAATGAGGGAATCCTTCTCTTTATTGTTCAGAAGGAACAGTCTGAAAATCTGAAAAGCCAGTCCTATAAAACAATTATTTGTAATTCAAAATTACAAGAGTACTAAAAAATATTTCAGAAAATGTCAGAAGAAAAAGGGACACGTCACAATCATATTCTGAAATCTAGAATCCTGAAAATCACATATGAAATGCATCTGTAAAACGTTCCCTGTCAGTCATTCAAAAATGAGAGGAAAGATGAGCAAAATCAGCATTTTCCATTTCAATTACATGTTGGAAATATGATCCCCACCAACACCACTCTGATGCCCCTGAGCCGTGCAGTACTACAGATTCTTAATCACTTAAATAAAAAACTGACATTTCAATAGCGGCTACAATCGTCATTTCTCATTGATTCTCATTCTATTCACAGTGATTTCCTATTCTAAGCAGGAGAGGACACAACATACTTTGGTCTTGTACAAACATACATCCAAGTCACTGAGGCGGTGTGAGCAGAGTGTGTGTTGTGAGTGTGTGTGTGTGTGTGTGTGTGTGTGTGTGTGTGTGTGTGTGTGTGTGTGTGTGTGTGTGTGTTGTGTGACTGTAAGGAGTGGTGCTGCCACCCTCCGATCTCATGTGAAACAGTCTGCCTCCAGCCAATGACAAACGCCCCCCTCTGTCCTTCAAGTAGCACATTGTCAAGTCAGTTGTTCTTGAAATGGGATCAGGGCTGTAGGTTGATATCTACAATATAAATAGAAAAACTGTACAGTTAGCTCATTCAAAAAGCATCACCTCACAGGTAAGTGAGGACGAGTCCTCGCAGTAGGTTTAGGAGGAATCCATATTTTTCATACAGTTTCTGTAGCATACTGGGGTATATGGGATTACCAGAAGTGCACACAAGGGGCACCATTTCCCCCCCAAAAAAACATTTAGGCAAAATGGATCTTGTTTGTCTCTGCTTTATTTTTTATTGTATTTATTTAACCTTTATTTAACTAGGCAAGTCAATTAAGAACAAATTCTTTATTTACAATGACGGCATACCAAAAGGCAAAGGCCTGGGATTAAAAATATAGGACAAAACACACATACAACAAGAGAGACACAACAACACTACATAAAGAGAGACCTAAGACAACACTACATAAAGAAGAGACCTGCCACAACACTACATAAAGAGAGACCTAGAGACAACACCACATAAGAGAGACCTAAGACAACACTACATAAAGAGGGACCTAGAGACAACACTACATAAGAGAGAGCCTGCCACAACACTACAAAAAGAGAGACCTAAGACAACACTACATAGAGGGACCTAAGACAACACTACATAAAGAGGGACATAAGAACACACTACATAAAGAGGGACCTAAGACAACACTACATAGAGGGACTAAGACAACACTACATAAAGAGGGACCTAAGACAACACTACATAAAGAGAGACCTAAGACAACACTACATAAGAGAGACCTAAGAACACTACATGAGAGGGACCTAAGACACACTACATAGAAGACCTAAGACAACACTACATAAAGAAGGACCTGCCACAACACTAAATAGAGAGGGACCTAAGACAACAACACAACATGGTAGCAGTACAAACATGGTACAACATTGTTAGCACAGACAACAGCACAAAGGGCAAGAAGGTAGAGACAACAACACCTCACGCGAAGCAGCCCACAACTGTCAGTAAGTGTGTCCACGATTGAGTCATTGAATATAGAGATAAAAACTGTCCGGTTTGAGGGTTTTTTTGCGGCTCGTTCCAGTCGCTAGCTACAGCGAACTGAAAGGAAGAGCCACCAAGGGATGTGTGTGCTTTGGGGACATTTAACAGAATGTGACTGGCAGAACAGGTGGTGTATGTGGAGAATGAGGGTTGCTTCTTTACCGAACAACATT
>NW_019943837.1:83816-102078 GCF_002910315.2 Salvelinus sp. IW2-2015
GATGCTGAGTGAGTCGAGTGTGTCAGTGTGTGGAGTGAGTGAGTGAAGTGAGTGAGTGAGTGAGTGAGTGAGTGAGGAGTGAGAATGAGTGAGTGAGTGTGTGAGTGTGTGGAGTTGAGTGAGGTGACTGTGAGTGAGTGGTGAGTGAGTGAGTGAGTGAGTGAGTGAGTGAGTGTGTGAGTGTGGTGAGATGAGTGAGTGAGTTGAGTGAGTGAGTGAGTGAGTGACGTGAGTGATGTGAGTGAGTGATTGAGTGAGTGTAGTGGTGAGTGAGTGAGATGTGTGAGTGTGTGTGTGTGTGTGTGTGTGTGTGTGTGTGTGTGTGTGTGTGTGTGTGTGTGTTGTGTGACTGTAAGGAGTGGTGCTGCCACCTCCGATCTCATGTGAAACAGTCTGCCTCCAGCCAATGACAAACGCCCCCCTCTGTCCTTCAAGTAGCACATTGTCAAGTCAGTTGTTCTGAAATGGGATCAGGGCTGTAGGTTTGATATCTACAATATAAATAGAAAAACTGTACAGTTAGCTCATTCAAAAAGCATCACCTCACAGGTAAGTGAGGACGATGCCTCGCAGTAGGTTTAGGAGGGATCCATATTTTCATACCATTTCTGTAGCATACTGGGTATATGGGATTACCAAGATGCACACAAGGGGGGACCATTTTCCCCCCACAAAAAACAATTTAGGAAAATGGATCTGTTTGTCTCTGCTTATTTTTTATTGTATTTATTTAACCTTTATTTAACTAGGCAAGTCAATTAAGAACAAAATTCTTATTTACAATGACGGCATACCAAAAGGCAAAGGCCTGATTAAAAATATATAGGACAAACACACATCACAACAAGAAGAACACAAAACACTTACCCATACTAAGAGCGACCTCAGCCACACCACCTACATCCCAGCGAGACCTCCCCCCCCTCCATCCACGCGAGAAACACTCACTCACTCACTCACTCACTCACTCACACACTCGCTCACACCGCCTCAGTGACTTGGATGTATGTTTGTACAAGACCAAAGTATGTTGTGTCCTCTCCTGCTTAGAATAGGAAATCACTGTGGAATAGAATGAGAATCAATGAGAAATGACGATTGTAGCCGCTATTGAAATGTCAGTTTTTTATTTTAAGGTGATAAGAATCTGTAGTACTGCAGCTGGCTAGGGGCATCAGAGTGGTGTTGGTGGGGATCATATTTCCAACATGTAATTGAAATGGAAAATGCTGATTTTTGCTCATCTTTCCTCTCATTTTTGAATGACTGACAGGGAACGTTTTACAGATGCATTTCATATGTGATTTTCAGGATTCTAGATTTCAGAATATGATTGTGACGTGTCCCTTTTTCTTCTGACATTTTCTTGAAATATTTTTTAGTACTCTTGTAATTTTGAATTACAAATAATTGTTTTATAGGACTGGCTTTTCAGATTTTCAGACTGTTCCTTCTGAACAATAAAGAGAAGGATTCCCTCATTTGTACACCTGGAACATCTGAGCTTGTAGCTTGTTATGAGAACAGGGCGCACAGAGCTGAAAAAACCCAAGGTCACGTTTTATTATTCTGTGGTAGGCAGCTTGCTTCTGGACACACGGAGTAAAAACACGGCCCCGCTCTACCTGCTGTAACACAGCTACGTTCACTAGAATTAACTAGAATGTCTCTCAAAGTTCCTTTTTTGCCGGAGTGTGCAGAATAAAACCATAATATAATGAGAAAGGAGAGAGGAATGTCAGTGACCTGTTGAATCCCCAGGTGTCCTCTGGTGGTGGTGTGGTTGGGGTTGTGTCCCAAATGGAACCCTATTCCCTATATAGTGCACTACTATAGACCAGAGCCCTATTCCCTATATAGTGCACTACTTTAGACCAGAGCCCTATTCCCTATATAGTGCAGCTACTTTAGATCAGAGCCCTATTCCCTATATCAGTTGCACTACTTATAGACCAGAGCCCTATTCCCCTATAAGTGCACTACTTTAGACCAGAGCCCTATTCTCTATATAGTGCACTACTTTAGACCAGAGCCCTATTCCCTATATAGTGGCACTACTATACGAGACCAGAGCCTCTATTCCCTATATGTGCACTACTTAGACCAGAGCCCTATTCCCTATATAGTGACTAACTTTAAGACCAGAGCCCTATTCCTATATAGTGCACTACTTTAAGACCAGAGCCACTATTCCCCTATATAGTGCACTACTTTGACCAGAGCCCTATTCCCTATATAGTGCAACTACTTTAGACCAGAGCCCTATTCCCTATATATGTGCACTATATAGACCAGAGCCTATTCCCTATATATGTGCACTACTTTAGACCAGGCCCCTATTCCTATATAGTGACTTACTTTAGACAGAAGCCCTATTCCCTATTAGTGCGCCTACTTAGACAGAAGCTCTAGCTTCCCTATTAGTGCACTACTATAGACCAGAGCCTTATTCCCTCATATAGTGCACTACTATAGACCAGAGTCCTATTCCCTACATACTGTGCACTACTATAGACCAGAGCCCTATTCCCTATATAGTACACTACTTTAGACCAGAGCCCTATTCCCCTATATAGTACACTACTTTAGACCAGAGACCTATTCCCCTATATAGTGCACTACTATAGACCAGAGCCCTATTCCCTATATAGTGCACTACATAGACCAGAGCCCTTTCCCATATATAGTGTACTACTTTAGACCAGAGCCCTATCTCCTATATAGTGCACTACTATATGACCAGAGTCCTATTCCCCTACATAGTGCACTACTATAGACCAGAGCCTTTCCCTTATAGTGCACTACTATGGACCAGAGTCCTATTCCTACATGATGCACTCTATAGACCAGAGCTCCTTCCCTATATAGTACACTACTTTAGCACAGAGCCCTATTCCCTCTTAATAGTACACTACTTTAGACCAGAGACCTATTCCCCTATATAGTGCACTACTATAGACCAGAGCCCTATTCCCTATATAGTGCACTACTATAGACCAGAGCCCTATTCCCCTATATAGTGTACTACTATAGAGACAGAGCCCTATTCCCTATATAGTGCACTACTTTAGACCAGAGCCCTATCGAGTCAACACCTGACTTCATTTGATCACTCATTAACAGTGTGTTTTATGGGTTCCTTACAGGAGGCAGGCAGGAGACTTCATTTGATCACTCATTAACCCTGTGTGTTTGGTATGAGTTGCTTACAGGAAGCAGGCAGCAGACTTTTATACTGAACATCAGACAAAGTCTTTCTTCAAGTGAGTCCTTCCTGTGTAAATGATTAGCCGTCTTCTCTCTGTGTTTGAGCAGAGCGGCCACGGGGCATGTTTCAAGGAGGCTCCAAGGGCCAACTAACTACAACAACCATTAATTAGCAGTCTATATATCACATTTGTTGCACTGACATTGTGGTGACATTTGACCAGTCTTGACAGGGACAATTACCTCCTTAAATCAAGAGAATTAGAAGAAGTACTTTCATCTGAATAATTCAAAATCTCTGTGGTGTATTCTTAAGAAATGTGACCTTCAATTACATATTCGTCACCATCTGAGTTAACATATTCTCACCATCTGAGTTACATATTCCTCACCATCTGAGTTACATATTCCTCACCATCTGAGTTACTATTCCTCACATCTGAGTTACATATTCCTCACCATCTGAGTTACATATTCCTCACCATCTGAGTTACATATTCCTCACCATCTGAGTTACATATTCTCACTCTGAGTTACATATTCCTCACCATCTGAGTTACATATTCTCACCATCTGAGTTACATATTCCTCACCATCTGAGTATACATATTCCTCACCATCTGAGTTACATATTCCTCACCATCTGAGTTACTATTTCTCACCATCTGAGTTACATATTCCTCACCATCTGAGTTACCATATTCCTTACACATCTGAGTTACATATTCCTCACCATCTGAGTTACATATTCCTCACCATCCTGAGTTATAAATAGTTCATAAGTAGTTTATTGGAGATTCCATTAAAGGTTCTGTTGCTGAAAGTGTTATTCTGACAGTTTTTATTGGAGTTTGCATAAAAACATWTWTWTTTTTTCAGCAACCTGGTGCAGTTTATGACCTCTGGCCCTGTGGTTGCCATGGAGCTGATGGGCGACGAGGCAGTGTCAGTGTGGAGAAGGATTCTAGGCCCCACTGACTCGGGCGTAGCACGGAAAGAGGCCCCACCAAGCCTGAGAGCTCAGTTTGGCACAGATGGCACCAGAAACGCTGGACATGGGTCTGACTCACTGGCTTCAGCAGCAAGAGTAAGTCATTCTAGTAGTGAGAAGTATTGAGCCCTGGGGGACATCAGTAGTGACCCATTATAGAGGCCCTAGTACCAAGCCCAGGGGGACACCAGTAGTGACCCATTATAGAGGCCCTAGTACCAAGCCCAGGGGGACACCAGTAGTGAGACATTATAGAGGCCCTAGTACCAAGCCCAGGGGGACACCAGTAGTGAGAACAGGAAAGGACCTAGTAGCAAGCCCTGGGGGACACCAGTAGTGAGAACAGGAGAGGACCTAGTACAGAGCCCTGGGGAACACCAGTATTGAGACATTATAAAGGACCTAGAACAGAGCCCTGGGGGACACCAGTACTGAGACATTATAGAGGACCTAGTACCGAGCTCTGGGGGACACCAGTAGTGAGAACAGGAAAGGACCTAGTACCAAGCCCTGGGGGACACCAGTAGTGAAAACAGGAGAGGAGCTAGTACATAGCCCTGTGGGACACCAGTAGTGAGACATAATAGAGGACCTAGTACCAAGCCCTGGGGGACACCAGTAGTGAGTAATGCTTTGTTCTTCTGTTTAGGAGCTGGAGTTTTTCTTCCCATCCACAGCGGGCCATGGTCCTGATAACACGGCCAATTGCACAGACTGTGCCTGTTGCGTCATCAAACCTCACGCTATATCAGAAGGTAAGTTAGCCATCTTTGTTTCACATGGAACCTAGCCTTACTCTACACAAGTACATATTCATCTTCTCTCAACCCTATGACACGTTTTCCTGTATACTATACCCTTCAATTATACTTGCGTTATGGTTATTTTCTGTAGTACTTTGAGTGCCTAAAATATAAAAACCTCACTGTCAATAACCATTCAGATAGAGGCCTAAATAGTACTTGGCTGAAGGAATGTAGCCAACAGTAACGTTGCCAATTTACAATTACTTTGCCAACTTAGTTTAACTCCTCTCAACAGCCTGTTATCCCGAGAAGTGACTTGGCCAGGCTGCTGGTGTAAAGTCCTTAGCTGCCTTTAAACCCTGGTTCTTATATAACTGCTAGCCCCCTTCCTTTCTTACCCTGCTGTTGTTATACTTTGTAACCAACCTTCCCGTTGTCCTGATCCCTGTTGGAGCAGGGAGAGAGCGTACGACTAGAACACTGACCTGTGAAATAAAACATCCTCTGGTGTTGAGTACTGAGACGTTGGACTGACTGGGCTGGTGTTGAGTACTGACACGTTGGACTGACTGGGCTGGTGTTGAGTACTGAGACGTTGGACTGACTGGGCTGGTGTTGAGTACTGAGACGTTGGACTGACTGGGCTGGTGTTGAGTACTGAGACGTTGGACTTGACTGGTGGTGGTTGAGTACTGACACGTTGGACTGACTGGGCTGGCGTTGGGAGTAGCTGACACGTTGGACTGACTGGGCTGGTGTTGAGTACTGAACATTGGACTGACTGGGCTGGTGTTGAGACTGAGACGATTGGACTGACTGGGCTGGTGTTGAGTACTGAGACGTTGGACTGACTGGGCTGGTGTTTGAGTACTGAGACGTTGGACTGACTGGGCTGGTGTTGAGTACTGAACGTTTGGACTGACTGGGCTGGTGTGTGAGTACTGAGGACGTTGGACTGACTGGGCTGGTGTTGAGTACTGACACATTGGACTGACTGGGCTGGTGTTGAGTACTGAGACGTTGGACTGACTGGGCTGGTGTTGAGACTGAGACGTTGGATGACTGGGCTGGTGTTGAGTACTGTGACGTTGGACTGGCTGGGCTGGTGTTGTAGTACTGCAGACGTTGGATCTTGGACTGGTGCTGGTGTTTGAGTACTGAGACGTTGGACTGGCTGGGGCTGGTGTTGAGTACTGAGACGTTGGAACTGACTGGGCTGGTGTTGAGAGGACTGAGAGCGTTGGAACTGACTGGGCTGGGTGTTGAGTGACATGAGACGTTGGAACTGACTGGGCTGGTGTTGAGTACTGAACGTTGGATGACTGGGCTTGGTGTTGAGTACTGAGACGTTGGACTGACTGGGCTGGTGTTGAGTACTGAGACGTTGGACTGACTGGGCTTGGTGTTGCAGTACCTGAGACTGATTGGGACTGACTGGGCTGGTGCTTGAGGTACTAGAGACGTTGGACTGACTGGGCTGGTGTTGAGTACTGACACATTGGACTGACTGGGCTGGTGTTGAGTACTAGAGATAGACAGTTGGACTGGACTGGGCTGGTGTTGAGTACTGATAGACAGCTTGGACTTTGATGGGGTGCTGGTTTGGGTACCTGGAGACATTGGACTGACTGGGCTGGTGTTGAGTACTGAGACATTGGACTAGGCTATGGACTGACTGAGGAGAGAACTAGAGTATCTGATTAGATGTATAGTAGTCTGAATTTAGTGCCTAAACAACACAGGCAGACGGTTCCCTGCGTTGAGCAGGTTGGACGTTGCTGTTGGAGAGGAATGCTCTGCTCTCTCTGTTTACGGATGTCTCTCTGGTTGTTTCTGATGGGCAGTGTTGTTTCTAAAGAGAGATGTCACTGATGTCCCATATGTACAGTCGTGGCCAAAAGTTTTGAGAATGACACAAATATTAATTTCCACAAAGTTTGCTGCTTCAGTGTCTTTAGATATTTTTGTCAGATGTTACTATGGAATACTGAAGTATAATTACAAGCATTTCATAAGTGTTAAAAGGCTTTATTGACAAATTACATGAAGTTGATGAAATATTTGAGTCAATATTTGCAGTGTTGACCTTCTTTTTCAAGACCTCTGCAATCCGCCCTGCTGCTGTCAATTAACTTCTGGACCACATCCTGACTGATGGCAAGGCCCCCATTCTTGCATAATCAATGCCTTGGAGTTTGTCAGAATTTGTGGGTTTTTGTTTTGTCCACCCGCCTCTTGAGGATTGACGCACAAAGTTCTCATGGGATTTAAAGTCTGGGGAGTTTCCTGGCCCATGGAAGGAAGGGACCTTGCAATTCATCTGATCACTCTTCCATAACATTCTGTAAAGTATATGCCAAATTGGCCATCATACAACTGAGGCAAGCAGACTTTGTGAACATAATTAATTGTGTCATTCTTAAGAACTTTTGGGCCACGACTGTAACATTACCTCTGGTGAGTCAACTCCCAGGCCACAGGCCTTCTCACCAGGGCCCACTGAGCCTCACAGTTTGACATAGTCTTAACACACACAGATTCTGTCCAATGACAAACAATCCACACATTTCGGTACGCGACATAGAACACAAGCTTCCTTCCCCCTCAGAGAATGAAAATATTTGGCATGGGCCTTCAAATCAAATTTATTTTATAGCCTTCTTACATCAAGCTGATATTCAAAAGTGCTGTACAGAAACCAGCCGAAAATCCCCAAACAGCAAAGCAATGCAGGTGTAGAAGCAATGGTGGCTAGGAAAAACTCCCTATGAAAGGCCAAAACCTAGGAAGAAACCTAGAGAGGAACGCAGGCTCTGAGGGGTGGCCAGTCCTCTTCTGGCTGTGCGGGTGAAGATTATAACAAGAACATGGCCAAAGATGTTCAAGTGTTCATAAATGACCAGCATGGTTGCAAAATAATAATAACAGTAGTTGTCGAGGGTGCAACAAGTTCCAGCACCTTCAGGAGGATCCTCAAAAGTCTTTCAAAAAGTTTTTACAGTGCACCATTCGAGAAGCATCCTTGACTGGCTGCATCACTGCTTGGTATAATACCGAGTACATCAACATCCTCGGACTTCTATATCAGGTGGTGTCAGAGGATGGTTCTGAAAATTGCCAAAGGTTCCAGCCACCCACACTAACTGAATCCCACAAAACACACACATTCACCATACACACCCACAACAACACACACAAACAAATGACAACAAAACACTTTTTACTCTGTTCTTTTATGTGACGCTTTACGCTATCCTAGGCTAGTCACTTTACCTGCCTTCATGTACATACCTACATGCAAATACCCTTATTATTATCTATCCTTGATGGCTGAGTCACTTTACCCCTGCCCTTCATGTCATACTACCTCAAGAATACTCTCCCACCTTGATCTGGTACTTCCTGTATAAGCTCCACATTGATCTGGTACTTGTCCTGTATATAGCTCACATTGATCTGGTACTCTCTGTTATAGCTCCAAATTGAATTGTACTTCCCTGTATATAGCTCCACATTGATCTGGTACTGGTAACTACCCTGTATATAGCTCCACAATGATCTGGTACTTCCTGTAATATCTCCACATTGATCTGGTACCTGTCCCTGTATATAGCTCCACATTGATCTGGTACTTCCTGTATATAGCTACCACTGATTCTGGTACTTCCTGTATATAGCTTTTCCCCCAAAACCATTGATCTTGATACTGGTACTTCCTGTTATAGCTCCACATTGATCTGGTACTCCTGTTATAGCTTTCCACATTGATGTGGTGAGGCTTCCGTACTTCCTGTATATAGCTCCATTTGATCTGGTATGGTACTCCCTGTATACTAGCTCCACATTGATCTGGTAGCTCCCTGTATAGTAGCTCCACATTGATCTGTAACTTCCTGTATATAGCTCCACAATTGATCTGGTTACTGTACTTCCCTGTATATAAGCTCCACATTTGATTGGTACTGGTACTTCTGTCCTATAGCTCCCACATTGATCTGGTATTCCTGCTTATAGCTTCATTCTTGTGTTTTTCATACTCCTTGTGGTTACTATTTGTATTATTAATATTTTTTTAAACCTCAGGCATTGTTGTAAGTGCTCATGAACAAGCAGTCCTACAACCCGTTGTTTTCAAACTGCAATAAAATGTGATTTTCTACACCTACCTACACAACCCCAACTACGTCCGACTATGCCACCATTTCCAATACAGATTAACCAAAACAAGGCACTGAAAATCACCCTGGCAGTCAGACTCGGCTAATTCCAAGAGGATCAGAGCCTCAAGCGCAGATCCCATTTAGATTTTCAACAGAGATGTGGAAAGCGTGATGTTTTAACAGCAGCAGTTGGAGCTCAGGGATGACAGAGAGGAGGTTTAGTTAGCATGTGATCAAGTGTTTTTAGTAATACTAATAAACATTTTAATAACAAGTAAAGTAGAACAAAAACACGGATGAATAGATGTCAGAGAATAGCGTAAAGTAAGTAAGCATGTAACAGTTCAGGATCAGTTCCAGGATCAGTTGCCAGGAATCAGTTTTCCAGGTCAGTTCCAGGACCCAGTTCCCAGAGGCAGTTCCCAGATCAGTTTCCAGGATCAGTTCCAGGATCAGTCACCAGGGTCCCATACCAGGTCCAGTACCAGGGTCAGGTACCAGGGTCAGTACAGGTCAGTTCCAGGATCAGTTCCCGGATCATGTTCGCAGGAATCAGTTCCAGAGGCAGTTTGAGGGTCAGTACCAGGGTCAGTTCCAGGGTCAGTTTCCAGATTCGTTCCAGATCAGTTTCCAGATAGTCCAGGATCAGTTTTTCAGGATCAGTACCAGGGTCCAGTACCAGGGTCAGTACCCAGGGTCAGTACCCCAGGGTCAGTTTTCCAGGGTCAGCTTCCAGGGTCAGTTCCATCCAAGGGTCAGTTCCAGGGTCAGTTCCAGGGTCAGTTTGAGGTCAGTACCAGGGTCAATTCAGGGTCAGTTCCAGGAGCAGTACCAGGGTCAGTACCAGGGTCAGTACCAGGGTCAGTTCCAGGATCATTCCAGGATCAGTTCGCAGAATCAGTTCCAGAGGCAAGTTTGAGGGTCAGTACCAAGGGTCAGTTCCATAGGGTCAGTTTCCAGGAATAGTTCCAGGGTCCAGTTCCAGGGTCAGTTCAAGATCAGTCCCAGGATCAGTTCCAGGGTCAGTTCCCAGATCAGTTTCACGGGTCAGTTCCAGGAATCAGTTCCAGGGGCAAGTTCACGGGGCAGTTCCAGGATTCAGTATTCAAGGATCAGTTTCACGGGGGCGTTCCAGATCAGGTTCGCAGGATCAGTTCAGGGTCAAGTTTCCAGGGTCAAGTTCACGGGGCAGTTCCAGATCAGTTTTCCAGGGTTCAGTTCCAGGGTTCAGTTCCCAGGGTCAGTTCCAGGATCAGTAACCAGGGTTCAATTCCAGGAATCAGTTCCAGGAATCAGTTCCAGGATCAGTTCCAGGATCAGTTCCAGGGTCAGTTCACGGGGCAGTTCAGGATCAAGTTCCAGATCGAGTTCCAGGGTCAGTTCCAAGGATCAGTTTCCAGAGGCAAGTTTTTGAGGGTCAGTTCCAGGGTCAGTTCCCAGGTCAGTTCCAAGGTCAGTTCCAAGATCAAGTTTCCAGATCAGTCCAGGATCAGTTTCCAGGATCAGTACCAGGGTCAGTTACAGGGTCAGTCCAGGATCAGTTCCAGAGGCAGTTGAGGGGCAGTTCCAGGATCAGTACCAGGGTCAGTACAGGGTCCAGTTCCAGGATCAGTTCAGAGGGCAGTTTGAGGGGCAGTAACAGGAATCAGTACGAGGGTCAGTACCAAGGTCATCTACCAAGGGTCAAGTTCCAGGGTCAGTTCCAGGGGCAGTTCCAGGATCAGTTCCAGGGTCAGTTTCCAGGGTTCCAGTTCCAATATTTATATTTACAATGTGCAAGGATGGAGTAGATATGTATAGGGGAAGGGGACAGGGATACTGGGAGTGATGGAGGTAGATATGTATAGGGGGAAGGAGACAGGGAATACGGAGTGATGGAGGTAGATATGTAAAAGGGTGAAGGGACAGGATACTGGAGTGATGGATGGTAGATATGTATAGGGGGAAGGAGACAGGGATCTGGAGTGAATGGAGGTTAGTATATGTATAGGGGTGAAGGGGAACAGGGATACTGGAGTGATGGAGGTAGATAATGTATAGGGGAAAGGGAACAGGGATTACTGGAGTGATTGAGGTAGATATGTTATAGGGGGAAGAGGAACAGGGATACTGGAGTGTCGGAGGTAGATAGTATAGGGGGAAGGGGACAGGGATACTGGAGTGATGGAGGTAGATATGTTATAGGTTGAAGGGGACAGGGATGACTGGAGTGATGGAGGTAGATATGTATAAGGGGGAATGGGAACAGGGATACTGGAGGTGATTGGAGGTAGAATATGTTATAGGGTGAAGGGAACAGGGATACTGGAGTGTGGAGGTAGAAAATATGTATAGGGGGAGGGACAGGATATGGAGTGATGGAGGTTTAAGATATGTATGGGGGGAAGGGTGACAGGGGAAAACTGGAGTGATGGAGGTAGAATAAGGTATAGGGGGAAGGAGACAGGGATACTGAGTTGATGGAGGTAAGATATATGGGGAAGGGACAGGGATATGATGGAGAGGTAATATGTAATAAGGGGAAGGGGAACAGGGATACTGGAGTGATGGAGGTAAAGATATGTATAGGGGGAAAGGAGACAGGGAAACTGGAGGTGATGGAAGTAGATATGTATAGGGGGAAGGAGAACAGGGATACTGGAGTGATGGAGGTAATATGTATGGGGGAAGGGGACAGGGATATGGAAGTGATGGAGGTAGATATGTATAGGGGAAGGGGAACAGGGATACTGGAGTGATGGAGGTAAAGATATGTATAGGGGGAAGAGAACAGGGATACTGGAGTGATGGAGGTAGAATTATGTATAAGGGGGAAGGGACAGGGATACTGGAGGGATGGGAGGTAGATATGTATAGGGGGAAGGGGACAGGGATCTGGAGTGATGAGGTAGATATGTATAAGGGGAAGGTGACAGAAAGATAACTGAGTGCTGGAGGTAGATATGTATAGGCGGAAGGGGAACAGGGATACTGGAGTGAGGAGGGTAGATATGTATAGGGGGAAGGAGACAGGGATTACTGGAGTGAATGGAGGATATGTATAGGGGGAAGGTGACAGAGAATAACTGGAGTGATGGAGGTAGAATATGTATAGGCGGAAGGGGAACAGGGATACTGGAGTGGATGGAGGTAGATAATGTATACGGGGGAAAGGGGACAGGGATACTGGAGTGATGGAGTAGATAATGTATAGTGATGGAGGTAGATGTTATAGTGATGTAGGTAGATGTGTATAGTGAATGGAAGGTAGATATGTATAGTGATGGAGGTAGATATGTATAGTGAATGGAGGTAGATATGTTATATGATGAGGTAGATAATGTATAGTGAATGGAGGTAGTAGGTGATAGTGATTGGAGTAGATATGTATAGTGTGGAGGTAGATATGTATAGTGAATGGAAGGTAGATATGTTAGTGATGGAGGTAAATATGTATAGGGGGAAGGGGACAGGGATAACTGGAGTGATGGAGGTAAGATATGATAAGGGGAAGGAGACAGGGATACTGGAGTGATGGAGGTAGATATGTATAGGGGGAAAGGAGACAGGGAATACTGGGAGTGATGGAGGTAGATATGTATAGGGGGAAGGGGACAGATGACTGGAAGTGATTGGAGTAGATATGTTATAGGGGGAGAGGGGACAGGGATACTGGAGTGATGGAGGTAGATATGTTATAGGGGGAAGGACCGGATCTGGAGTGATGGAGGTAGATATGTAAGGGGGAAGGGGACAGGGATACCTGGAGTGATGGAAGGTGATTGTTAGGGGGAAGGAGACAGGGAAACTGGAAGTGATGGAGGTAGGATATGTAATAAGGGGGAAGGAAGACAGGGATACTGGAGTGGATGGAGGTAGTAATGTATAGGGGGAAGGGGACAGGGATAACTGGAGTGATGGAGGTAGAATGTATAGGGGAAAGGGGACAGGGATACGCTGGAGTGATGGAGTAGATATATGTATAGGGGGAAGGAACAGGGATACTGGAGTGATGGAGGTAGATTATGTTAAGATAATCGGGGGAAGGGACAGGGATACTGGAGTGATGGAGGTAGATATGTATAAGGGGGAAGGGGAACAAGAGGATACTGGAGTGATGGAGGTAGATATGTAATAAGGGGGAAGGTTGACATGAGATACTGGAGTGAATGGAGGTAGATATGTTAGGCGGAAAGGGGACAGGGATACTGGAGTGATGGAGGTAGATATGTTATAGGGGAAGGAGCAGGGATACTGGAGTGATGGAGGTAAGATATGTATATGGGGGAAAGGTGACAAGGAGATACTGGAGGATGGAGGTAGATATGTATAGGCCGGAAGGGGAAACAGGGATACTGAGTGATGGAGGTAGAATATGTATAGGGGGAAGGGGACAGGGATACTTGGAGGTGATGGAGGATAGATTGTATAGGGGGAAGGGGAACAGGGATACTGGAGTGAATGGAGGTAGATATGTAATAAGGGGAAGGTGACAGAGATACTGGAGTGATGGAGGTAGATATGTAATAGGCGGAAGGGGGACAGGGATACTGGAAGTGATGGAGGTAGATATGTATAAGGGGGAAGGAGACAGGGAATTACTGAGGAGGTGAATGGAGGTAGATATGTATAATGGGGGAAGTGACAGAGATACTGGAGTGATGGAGTAGATATGTATAGGCGGAAGGGGACAGGGATACGGGAAGTGATGGGAGGTAGATATGTATAGGGAAAGGGACAGGGATACTGACTGGATGGAGGTAGAAATGTATAGTTGGGGGAAAAATGGGAGGTAGATGTGTATAGTGGATGTAGGTAGATGTTGTATAGTGATGGGAGGTAGATATGTATATGTGATGGAGGTAGATAATGTATAGTGATGGAGTTAGATATTATAGTGAATGAGGTAGATATGTATAGTGATGGAGGTAAATATGTATAGGGGGAAGGGGACAGGGATACTGGAGTGATGGAGGTAGATATGTATAGGGGGGAAGGAGACAAGGGTAACCTGGAGTGATGGAGGTAGATATGTATAGTGATGGAGGTAGATATGTATAGTGATGGAGGTAGATATGTAATAGTGGATTGGGGAAATATGTATAAGGGGGAAGGGGACAGGGTACTGGAGTTGATGGAGGTAGATATGGTATAGGGGGAAGGAGAACGGGATACTGGAGTTGAATGGAGGTAGATATGTATAGGGGAGGAGACAGGGATACTGAGTGATGGAGGTAGATATTTAATAGGGGGAAGGGAACAGGGATAACTGGGAGGTGATGGAGGTAAGATATGTATAGGGGGGGAAGGGAACAGGGATACTGGAGTTGGTCGGAGTAGATAGGTATACGGGGGAAGGGGACAAGGGATACTGGAGGATGGAGGTAGATATGTATAGGGTGAAGGGGAACAGGGATACTGGAGTGGATGGAGGTAGAAATGTATAGGGGAAGGGAAACAGGGATACTGGAGTGATGGAGGTAGATATGTTATGGGGAAGGGAACAGGGAACTGAAGTTCGGAGGTAGATATGTATATGGGGGAAGGGGACAAGGATACTGGAGTGATGGAGGTAATATTGATAAGGGGAGGAGACAGGAAACGGAGTGATGGAGGTAGATATGTTATAGGGGGAAGGAGACAGGATATTGGGAGGTGATGGAGGTAGCATATGGTATACGGGGAAGGGACAGGGATACTGGAGTGATGGAGGTAGATATGTATAAGGGGGAAGGGGACAGGGATACTGGGAGTGGAGGAGGTAGATATGTATGGGGGAAGGAGACAGGGAAACTGGAGTGATGGAGTAAAGAATAATGTATAGGGGGGAAGGGAGAACAGGGATACCTGGAGTGATGGAGGTAATATGTATAAGGGGAAGGGGACAGGGGATACTGGATGTGATGGAGGAATATGTATAGGGGGAAGGACAGGGATACTGGAAGTGATGGAGGTAGATAGGTATAGGCGAAGGGTACAGGGATAACTGGAGTGATGGCACGGTAGATATGTATAGGGGAAGGAGACAGGGATACTGGAGTGAATGGAGGTAAGATATGTAATAGGGGAAGGTGACAGAGATATGAGTGATGGAGGTAGATATGTATGAGGGCGGAAGGGACAGGGATACTGGAGTGATGGAGGTAGATATGTATAGGGGGACAGGGGACCATGGGATACCTGGAGTGATGGAGGAGAATATGTATATGTGATGGAGGTAGAATGTGGTATAGTGATGTAGGTTAGATGTGGTAAGTGATGGAGGTAGATAATGTATAGTGATGGAGGTAGAATATGTATATGATGGAGGTAGATATGATATGAGTGATGGAGGTAAGATATGTATAGTGATGGAGGTAAATATGTATAGAGGGGAAGGGGACAGGGATACGAGTGAGGAGGTAGATATAGTATGGGGGAAGGAGACAGGGATACTGGAGTGAGGAGGTAGATATGTATAGGGGGAAGGAGAGCAGGGATACTGGAGTGAAGGAGGTAGATAATGTATAGGGGGAAGGGGACAGGGATACTGGAGTGATGGAGGTAGAATATGTATAGTGGGGAAAGGGGACAGGGATACTGGAGTTGATGGAGGTAGATATGTATAGGAGGGAAGGGGGACAGGGATACTGGGAGTGTGAGGAGATATGTATAAAGGGGAAGGGGACAGGGATACTGGAGGTGATGGAGGTAGATATGTATAGGGGAAGGGAGACAGGGAAACTGAGTGATGGAGGTACGATTGTAATAGGGGGAAGGAGACAGGGATACTGGAGTGATGGAGGTAGATATGTAATAGGGGAAAGGGGACAGGGATACTGGAGTGATGGAGGTAGATATGTATAGGGAGGGGACAGGATCTGGAGTGATTGGAGGTAGAATATGTAATAGGGGGAAGGAAGACAGGGATACTGGAGTGATGGAGGTAAGGATATGTAAAGGGGGAAGGGGACAGGGTACTGGAGTGATGGGAGGTAGATATGTATAGGGGGAAGGGAACAGTAGATACTGGACGTGTCCCGGAGGTAAGATATGTATAGGGGAAGGGGACAGGGATACTGGAGTGATGGAGGTAGATATGTAAAGGGGGAAGGGGACAGGGATTCTGGAAGTGATGGAGGTAGATATGTTATATGGGGGAAGGGACGGGATTAGGAGTGATGGAGGTAGATATGTATAGGGGGATAGGAGACAGGGATACTGGAGTGATGGAGGTAGATAATGTATATGGGGGAAGGGGACAGGGATACTGGAGTGGATGGAGGTGATATGTATAGGGGGAAGGGGACAGGGAATACTGGAGTGATGAGGTAGAATATGTATAGGGGACGGAGAAAGGTAAACTGGAGTGGATGGAGGTAGATATGTTATACGTGATGGGTAGATATTATAGTGATGGAGGTAGATATGTATAGGGGGAGAGGGGAAGGGATATACTGGAGTGATGGGAAGTAGATATGTATAGGGGGAAGGAGACAGGGATACTGAGTGATGGAGGTAGATATGTATAGGGGAAGGACGACAGGGATACCTGGAGTGATGGAGGTAGGATATTTTTAGGGGGGATAGGGGACAGGGATACCTGGGAGTTGATGGAGGTAGATATGTATAGGGGAAGGAGACAGGGAACTGGAGTGAGGGAGGTAGATTATGTATAGGGGGAGGGGACAGGGATACTGGAGTGGATGGAGGTAGATATGTATAAGGTGAAGGGGACAGGGATTGGAGTGAATGGAGGTAGATATGTTATAGGGGGAAAAGGGTAAACAGGGATCTGGAGTGATGGAGGTAGATATGTATAGGGGGAAAGGGACAGGGATACGGAGTGTCGGAGGTAGATATGTTACTAAGGGGACAGGGGAAAGATACTGGAGTGATGGAGGTAGATATGTAATAGGGGGAAGGAACCTATTAGGGAAACTGGAGTGAATGGAAGGTAGATAATGTATAGGGGGAAGGAGACAGGGATGATTGGAGTGATGAGGTAGATATGTATAGGGGGAAGGGGACAGGGATACTGGAGTGATTGGAGGTAGAATATGTATACACGGTGGGGAAGGGGAACAGGGAATACTGGAAGTGAAATGGAGGTAGATACTGTTAGGGGGGAAGGAGACAGGGAATGGAGTGAATGGAGGTAGATATGTATAGGGGGAAGGAGACAGGGATAACTGGAGTGATGGAGGTAGAGTATTATGGGGGGATGAGGGACGGGATACTGAGTGATGGAGGTAGATATGTATAGGGGGAAGGGGACAGGGAATACTGGAAGTGATGGAGGTAAAGATTATGTATAGGTGGAAGGAAGACCAGGGATAACTGGAGCTGATGGGAGGTAGATATTGTATAGTGATGGAGGTAGATGTGTAATAGTGATGTAGGTAGATGTGTATAGTGAGGAAGGGTAGATATGTATAGTGATGGAGGTAGATATGTATAAGTGATGGAAGGTAAGATATGGTATAAGTGATGGAGGTAAGATATGTATAGGATGGAGGTAAATATGTAAAAAAAAAAAAAAAAAAAAAAAAAAAAAAAAAAAAAAAAAAAAAAAAAAAAAAAATAGGGGGGAAGGGGAACAGGGATTACTGGAGTGAATGGAGGTAGATATGTATAGGGGAAGGAGACAGGGAATACTTGAGTGAGGAGTAGATAATGTATAATGGGGGAAGGAGAACAAGGGATACTGAGTGATGGAGGTAGATATGTATGGGGAAGGGGACAGGGATACTGGAGTGATGGAGGTAGATATGTATATGGGGGAAGGGGACAGGGATACTGGAGTGATGGAGGTAGATATTATAAAAGGGAAGGGGACAGGGATAACTGGAGTGATGGAGGTGATATGTATAGGGGGAGAGGGGACAGGGATACTGGACGTGGGATGGAGGTAAGTTATGTATAGGGGGAAAGAGACAGGGAAATCTGGAGTGATGGAAGGTAAGATATGTAATAGGGGAAGAAACAGGGATACTGGAGTGATGGAGGTAAGATATTTGTATACGGGGGAAGGGGACAGGGATACTGAGTGATGGAGGTAATATGTAAGGGGAAGGGGACAGGGATACCTGGAGTGATGGAGGTAGATATCTGTATAGGAGGGAAGGAGACAGGGATACTTGCAGTAATGGAGGTAGAAAATTGTATAGGGGGAAGGGGACAGGGATACTGGGAGTGAA
>NW_019943838.1:0-26655 GCF_002910315.2 Salvelinus sp. IW2-2015
CAAAGATTTCTTGATGCCTTCCAGGACTCCTTCTGCCTACCAAGGACGTCAGAGGAAAAAAATCAGTTACCTTTTCGCGCCGGCGTTCCGCTAGCGGAACTCCTCCGCACATTCCACTGAAAAGGCAGAGCGCGAAATTAAAAAATATTTTTTTAGAAATATTTAACTTTCACAGCATTACAAGTCAATACAAGCAATGAAAGATAAACATTTGTGAATCCAGTCACATGTCGATTTTTAAAATGTTTTTACAGCGAAAACACCACTATTTATGGTTAGCTCACACCAATAAAAAAAGGACAGACATTTTTCACAGCACAGGTAAGATGCACGAAACAACACAAACTAACCAAGAACCAACCAACTACAAGAAACAACTTCATTCAGATGACAGTCTATACAATGTTACAGCATAAATCTTGTTTTTGTTCGAAGATTTGCATATTTGAGGTATAAATTCAGTTTTAACATTGCTGCTACCATACAGTACGTAGAAATAGACCGAAGCAGCAGAGTAATTATAGAGACCAACGTGAAATACTAAATACTCATCATACAAACATTTCAGAAAATACATGGTGTACAGCAAATTAAGACAACTCTTTGTGAATCCAGCAATATTTTCGATTTTTTAAAGTGTTTTAGCAGCGAAAACACAATATAGCATTATATTAGCTTCTAGCAATAGCCTACACACAACGAGCATTCATTCATCAAGGCACGTTAGCGATAGCAATAGGCAGTTAGCGTTGCGGAATAAACCAGCAAAATATATTAATTTTCACTAACCTTCATAAACTTCCTCAGATGACAGTCTTAACATCAGGTTATACATAACTTATGTTTTTGTTCGAAATGTGCATATTTAGAGCTTAAATCAGTGGTTATCCATTATGCTAACGTAGCAGCTTTTTCCAGAATGTGAGGATATTTCTATTAGAACTCTCACTATTCTGACAAATAGCTATTCATAACATTAAAAAAAATACACTGTTTGTATAGGAAATGATAGTATAACTAGTCTCTTTATGCAATGCGAGTGTTTGAATTCTATAAATAATTTCATTACGAATAAGGCTTACGTTTATAGCGAGAGAGTGGCCAAAACTGGGCAAAACTATAGTAAACAGTTCGACAGATATATGAAATAGCATCAACAAAATGGGTCCTACTTTTGGTGATCTTCATCAGAATGTTGTACAAGGGGTCTTTTGTCCAGACAGTCGTTGTTTGGATAGAACATTGTTTTTTCCCTTTTGAATTAGCAAGCGAGCTGGCCATAGTGGCCGCGAGAGCTTCCATCGTCACACACACGACAACGAACAGCCTAACGTCCCGAAAAATTAATTATATATCTATAAATACTATTTGAAAAAACATATCTTTAACGATGATATTGTAACATGTATTCAAATAAAACAAAGCCGGAGATAGTATTCGCATAACGCAGCTTCTCAGAATTCAGGTCCAATTCGCGCTTTTCAGAAAACAGGAAATGGCGGACACGTCATTCCAGAGGATTTATTCACCTCCAGACAAGATAAACCTTATTTCTTCTCTCACTTCCTCTTGACATCTAGGGGAAGGTGTATGACGTGCATGTATATCATACGTATCATGCCATTTATAGGCAGGCCCTTGACAGAGCATCATTTTCAGACTTTCCACTTCCTGGTCAGAAAGTGTGCTGGCCAAATGAGTTTTCTGTTTTACTCAAGACAATTCAAACAGTTTTAGAAACTAGAGAGTGTGTTCTATCCATAGTAATATACTATGCATATTGTAACGAGAAGAATTCGAGTACGAAGGCCGTTTAAATTGGGCATGAATTTCCCAAAGTGAAAACAGCGCCTTGTCTCATCAGGTTAACCAACTAACTGAGGACTCAATTTAACCTTGCGCAATACCCTAGATGCAGTTGCACCCTAAAAACGAAAAACATTTGTCATAAGAAACTAGCTCCCTGGTACAACAGAAAATACCCGGCTCTGAAGCAAGTTCCAGAAAATTGGAACGGAAATGGCGCCACACCAACTGGAAGTCTTCGACTAGCTTGGAAAGACAGTACCGTGCAGTATCGAAGAGCCTCACTGCTGTCGATCATCCTATTTTCCACTTAATTGAGGAAAATAAGAACATCCAAATTTATTTTTGTGATACTGTTGCAAAGCTAACTAAAAAGCAGCATTCCCAGTGAGGATGGCTTTCACTTCAGCAGTAATAAATTCATAAAGCTTAGCTGTCCTGAGTCTGCACAACTCTGCCAGGACTAGGATCAAGAGAGACACTTAAGTGTTTTAGTACTATATCTCTTGACACAATGATGAAAATAATCATGGCCTCTAAACCTTCAAGCTGCATTACTGGATCCTATTCCAACTAACTACTGAAAGAGCTGCTTCATGTGCTTGGCCTCCTATGTTGAACATATAAACGGCTCTCTATCCACCGGATGTGTACAAACTCACTAAAAGTGGCAGTAATAAAGCTCTCTTAAAAAAGCAAACCTTGACCGGAAAATATAAAAAACTATCGGCCTATATCGAATCTTCCATTCCTCTCAAAATTTTTAGAAAGTGTTTTGCGCTGCAACTCACTGCTTCCTGAAGAACAAACAATGTATCGAAATGCTTCAGTCTGGTTTTAGACGCTCATCATAGCATGAGACTGCACTTGTGAGGTGGTAAATGATTTTAATGGCGTCAGACTGAGGCTCTGCATCTGTCTCGTGCTCCTAGACTTAGTGCTGCTTTGATACCATCGATCACCACATTTTTTTGGAGAGACTGGAAAGCAAATTGGTCTACACGAAGTTCTGGCCTGGTTTAGATTCTTATCTGTCGGAAAGATATCAGTTTGTTCTGTGAATGGTTTGTCCTCTGACAAATCAACTGTTAACATTTTGGTGTTCCTCAGGGTTCCGTTTTAAGGAACATATTGTTTTCACTATATATTTACCTCTTGGGGATGTCATTCGAAACATAATGTTAACTTTCACTGCTATGCGGATGAACACAGCTGTACAATTTAATGAACATTGTGAAGCCCAAATTGCCTCGCTAGAAGCCTGTGTTTTTAGACATAAGGAAGTGGATGGTGAAAACTTTCTCTTTTAAACTCGGACAAAACAGAGATGCTTGTTCTAGGTCAAGAAACAAAGAGATATTCTGTTAATCTGAAATAATCTTTTGATGGTTGTAAAGTCGTTCAAATAAAACTATGAAGGACCTCGGCGTTACTCTGGACCCTGATCTCTCTTTGACGAACATATAAGACTGTTTAAGGACAGCTTATTTCCATCTACGTAACATTGCAAAAATCAGAAATTTCTGTCCAAAAATGATGCGAAAAATTAATCTATGCTTTTGTTACTTCTAGGTTAGACCAACTGCAATGCTACTTTCCGGCTACCAGATAAAGCACTAAATAAACTTCAGTTAGTGCTAAATACGGCTGCTAGAATCCTGACTAGACAAGAAATTTGATGCATATTATCAGTGCTAGGCTTCCTCCGCTGGCTTCCTGTTAAGGCAAGGGCTGATTTCAAAGTTTTACTGTTAACCTATAAGCGTTTACATGGGCGTTTGCTCCTACCTATCTTTCCGAGTTGGTCTGGCGTACATAGTACACGTACGCTACGGTCAAGAGACGCAGGCCTCCTAATTGTCCCTAGAATTTCTAAGCAACAGCTGGAGGCAGGGCTTTCTCCTATAGATCTAATTTTTATGGAATAGTCTGCTACCATGTGAGAGACGTAGACTCCGGTCTCAACTTTAAGTTTTACTGAAGACTTATGTCTTCAGTAGGTCATATGATTGAGTGTAGTCTGGCCCAGGAGTGTGAAGGTGAACGGAAAGGCTCTGGAGCAACGAACACCCTTGCTGTGTCTGCCTGGCCGGTTCCCCTCTCTCCACTGGGATTCTCTCTGCTCTACCTATTACAGGGGCTGAGTCACTGGCTTACTGGTGCTCTTTCATGCCCGTCCTAGGAGGGGTGCGTCACTTGAGTGGGTTTGAGTTAGTGACGTGATCTTCTGTCTGGGTTGGGCCACCCTTGGTTTGTGCTGTGGTGGGATCTTTGTGGGCTATACTGCGGCCTTGTCTCAGGATGGTAAGTTGGTGGTAAGTTGCTGGATATATCCTTAGTGGTGTGGGGGCTGTGCTTTTGGCAAGTGGGTGGGGTTATATCTTCCTGTTTGGCCCTGTCCGGGGTATCATCCGGATGGGGCCACAGTGTCTCCTGACCTCCTGTCTGCCTCAGTGTATTTATGCTGCAGTAGTTTATGTGTCGGGGGGCTAGGGTCAGTTGGTTATATCTGGAGGTACTTCTCGCTGTCTTTTCCGGTGTCCTGTGTGAATTTAAGTATGCTCTCTAATTTGCTCCTTCTCTCTTTTTCTTTCTCTTCTCGGAGGAACGCTGAGCCCTAGGGACCATGCGTCAAGGACTACGGTATGATGATCCTTGCTGTCCGAGTCACTGGCTTGCTGCTGTTCCAGTTCAACTGTTCTGCTGCGGCTATTGGAACCCTGACCTGTCCACCGGACGTGCTACTACTGTCAGACTGCTGTTTTCAACTCTCTAGAGACGGAGGAGCGGTAGAGATACTCTTAACTGATGGCTTGGAAAAGCCAACTGACATTTACTCTGATTATATTATTATTTGACCATGCTGGTCATTTATGAACATTTGAACATCTTGGCCATGTTCTGTTATAATCTCCACCCGACACAGCCAGAAGAGTACTGGCCACCCCTCATAGCCTGGTTCCTCTCTAGGTTTCTTCCTAGGTTTTGGCCTTTCTAGGTAGTTTTTCCTAGCCGCCGTGCTTCTACACCTGCATTGCTTGCTGTTTGTGGTTTTATGCTGGGTTTCTGTACAGCACTTCGAGATATTAGCTGATGTACGAAGGGCTATATAAAATAAACTTGATTTGATCTTGTTCATTCTCCTCCATTTCAATGGTGTGAACATTTTGTTTCCCATACTTACTTGTCCTTTGCAAAACACATTTTTCCAAAATGATTTTTTCCCTTGCGCTTGTAGCAACATTTCCCAAAGGCAGGACACTTCCTGGTCTGGTACCTGGTGCCACACCTGTTACAACCATACTGGTTGTGAATCCTTTAACTTCTTTGGTATAGGGGGCAGCATTTTCACTTTAGGATGAATTTCGTGCCCATAGTTAACTGCCTCCTACTCTGTCCCACATARTAATATATGCATATTATTATTACTATTGGATAGAAAACACTCTGAAGTTTCTAAAACMGTTMGAATGAATTCTGTGAGTATAACAGAACTCATATGGCAGGCAAAAACCTGAGAAAAAATCCAAACAGGAAGTGAAAAATCTGAGAGTGGTCGTTGTTAAAGTCATCGCCTATTCAATTCCCTGTAAGATATGGATKTGTTTGCACTTCATACGCCTTCCACTAGATGTCAACAGTCAGTAGAACGTGGAATGAAGCTTATGCTGTGTTGTGGGACCGGATGGGAGGGGAATGACTCAGTGGTCTGGCAGATTGCCAGTTCTTGGTCGCACGCTTTCATTATATCGTCTTGCGTTCCATTACTTATAGAGACTGAAAAGAATTCTCCGGTTGGAACCTTATTGGATATAAATGACAACAACATCCTGAASATTGATTCTCTCCTTACTTTGACCAGTTTATTCGACCTGGAATATAACTTTTTGAAGTTTTCGTCCGACATTTCTCTGCATCTGCGCGAGCGTTTGGACACGTGCACTACACATGCTAGAAAAATTTGCTAATTGGACATAAGTAATGGACATTATCGAACAAAACAACGATTTATTGTGGAACTAGGATTCCTGGCACTGCATTCTGATGAAGATAAGCAAAGGTAAGGGAATATTTATGATGTAATTTAGACTCCAACATGGCGGAGAAATGTTGTTACTATCTGAGCGCCGTCTCAGATTATTACATGGTATGCTTTTTCCTAAAGTAAAAAATCTGACACAGTGTATCTTTAATTATATGTAAAACATGTATCTTTCATCAAAGTTTATGATGAGTATTTCTGTTATTTGACATGGCTCTCTGTAATTACACCGGATATTTTGGAGGCATTTCTGAACATAACGCGCCAATGTAAACCGAGATTTGTGGATATAAATATGCACATTATCGAACAAAACATAAATGTATTGTGTAACATGTCCTATGAGTGTCATCTGATGAAGATCATCAAAGGTTAGTGATTCATTTTATCTCTATTTCTGCTTTTTGTTACTCCTCTCTTTGGCTGGAAAAATGTCTGTCTTTTGCTGTGACTTGGCTCATACCTAACAATCGTTTGGTGTGCTTTCMTCGTWAAACCTTTTTGAAATCGGACACTGTGGCTYGATTTACAACAAGTATATCTTTAAAATGGTGTAAAATACTTGTATGTTTGAGGAATTTTAATTATGGYATTTCTGTTGTATTGAATTTGGCGCCCTGCAGTTTCACTGGCTGTTGACGAGGTGGGACGCTACCGTCCCACATACCCTAGTGAGGTTAATCACAGTGGGTCCCCTCCTCTCCTGTAAAACAATTTGCTCTGAGGTAATAAAAGTTATTCTAATAAAGAATTTAAGACAAAAAAAGCAATAAACTGATTAAACTATATTTAAACCATCACAAGATGTAATGGAATTGTTGCTGTTTTAAGTACAGTGTACCAWTGTCTGAGGGACTAAAACTGTCATGTTTATTTTAATAAACAGAGTYTACTTTAATAATAGGACTCTAGTTTTGAGTACAGTGTAACAAGTATTGTAAATACCTATGTGTCCCTGGGTGGGATCAAACCATGTCTCAAAAAATGGTAGAAAAGGTCAAATAAGGTCACCAAAATCGTGGTAGGACTGCCCCCACGTGACAGACTATACTAAATAGGACTGAGGGGGAGAGGTCAGGGAGAAGATTGCACAAGGTGCTCCAAGCCCACAATCAATCATTAAAGTATTCACTAGGATGTCAGTTCCAAAAAAGTTCCTACACTGGGGGGAGAGACAAGAGGGTACAACTGTTACAGGCTTTTGTTTTTCCTTTTATGTTTTGAGGTTGGACTTTTAGCACGTATAGCATTTTAGCACGTATAGCATTTTAGCACGTATAGCATTTTAGCACGTATAGCATTTTAGCACGTAAGGTGCACAGATTGGTGTCACCTCGTCAGTCAGTATGCGTTACACCTGTGCTGGTTGCCATCTCGTTAGTGGGAAAGTGTTTCACCTGTTGGCCCAGGTGCTATTTAGGAGTGGCTGGCCCAGTGCTCCAGTGGAGCTTGAGAGATGTTGGGGAGAGCTACACTTCACATCAGCTGAGGTGTGAATTCAAGCTCAACCTATGTAAGGTTGAAAGAAGTCTGAGTTTTGGTTTCCCCTGTTTTGCTCCATATTATTTTTACTCCCTATTCTAAGTAGTTATGGGTTTTTCTTTTAGTTTGCTTTACAAGTGGCTTTGCCAACTTTCAATGGGCACCCACATGGGTGCTGTTCAGATCCCCTTTCTGTTATATTTGGTTGTCAGTGATTTTCTTTGTTGTGAACAACATTTTGAGTTAGTCTTGTGGGAATGTAACAAAATGGGGGCTTGCCCAGGATTTAGTTTCCCATGAGTATGGTAGTCCCTCTAGTCACCTACTCTGAAGCTTTGATGTGCCCAGATATGAGTGTTCAAAATACACTTAGGTAGAGTTTGTCACTGACATCAAACTTGAATGGTTATAAGATTGGTGGAATCAGGCTAATAAAACCATAGACTTTAAGTAGGAAGCATTTGTGGAAAACCCTACATGGGAGATACTAGATAAATGTACAAAAGTGAATCTGCTCGTCAATGCGAAGCATTATGACATCAACGTGGCATCTGGCCATCCAAAAGCAATAGTCAGAGAGTGGATCGGTGGAGGAAATCCTTCCTGAGAGGGAGGGTGCTGAAATGGGTCCTACGGGTGGCAGAGTACATCCTGTAGATGTGCAACTAAGGAAGTTAGAACTAAACGCAAAGTTGGAACAACACAAATTTGAGCTCGAGCCAAAGAAGGAAAACGTGCAGCCAGACTATAACAAAAAGAGCARGACAAAGAGCTCTGGAAGCACTCTGAATCCAATCAGGCCTGCACCCTCAACAGAGTTTGATCTTGGTTGAAACAGCCAARTTGTACCTCCTTTTCAATAGATGGTGCATGTATATTTTACTCTGAGCGGATTGCCTCTTCCCTAAAATGGCCACACTGCTCCTCAAAGTGTTCTGGTGGGAAAAGCTCAGTGTATGCCGCTTTCTCTTGACCAGATTTCAGATGACACTGTTAAAGCTGCTATCCTTCGTTCTTACGAGTTGGTCCCAGAAGCACACAGACAACAGTTCCGTAAATTATGAAAGACAGAATCACAAAGCCATGTCGAGTTCAAAGGAACAAGCATGTCTTTTTGATCGGTGGTGTGGTTCTCGAGGTCATGGACCTTGAGGATTTAACTTCGAGCAGTTCAAGAATGATGGTGATAATCTGCTGGTGACTTAGAGGCCAGAGGGGGAGTATACACCCCCCCCCGCGCGCGGCTCCTGCCGCAGGTCGCCGACCAGAGGGACGTTCCCAAGGATCAGCCCGGTCGCCTCCGTAGAGGTACAGGAACCTGCAGAGCCTACCGAGTRTTGAAAACCTGATACGCTAGCTGTGGCATGGAAGCCTGATGAGCTAGCTGAGGCATCCTCTGTAGACTCGGCAACAGACACTTGACCCGCCAACCGAGTCTTGACACCATGAAAGCCTGAAGAGCCGGCTGAGGCATCCTCGGTTGCTCCGGCAGCAGAACCCAGACACGACGTCACCTACAACAAACACTCCCTGATGCTTCCTTTTTGAGGCGTTATTCTGTAACGATGTATAAGTAAGCAAGTTCAGGGAGTGAATAGATTTAATAAAAAAACTAACGAAACCAACATGAAACGGAAACAATAACGCCTGGGGAAGGAACCCCAAAAAAAGGAAAAGGGAGTGACATAAGGCAGGTAATCAAGGAGGTGGAGTCCAGGCGAGTGTCAATAAGCGCTGGTGCGTGTGGCGATGGTGACAAGTGTGCGTAATAATCAGCAGTCTGGTGACCTAGAGGCCAGAGGGAGTATATGTGACATTACTTTTATATCGGAATGTATTCCAGCATTAGTACATTCACACTGTTTTTCTGAAAGGAGTTTAATGCTGATTGGTGATAAGACAACATTCCATTCCATGATGCCTGTCTGCTGGTGCCAGGGAGACCCTCCCTCCAGTTTATTTCTCTCACATGACCGATGAATACTGGACTTCATTTTTTTACTTCTTACGGCTGAGATCCCGTTAACGGGATCGATATGATAACAGCCAGTGAAAGTGCAGGGCGCCAAATTCAAAACAACAAATCTCATAAATAGCGATATAAAAAATGCCTTACCTTCGTATGGTTGCACTCACAAGACTCCCAGTTACACAAATGTTAGTTTTGTTCGATAAAGTCCCTCTTTATATCCAAAAACCTCCGTTTTGTTGGCGTGTTTTGTTCAGTAAGCCAATGCCTCAAAGGCAGTCACAACAGGCAGACGAAAAATACAAATTGTATCCGTAAAGTGCGTAGAAACATGTCAAACGATGTTTATAATCAATCTTCAGGTTGTTTTTAGCCTAAATAATCAATACTATTTCAACCGGACAATAGCGTCGTCAATATAAAAGAAAAACAAGAAAGGCGTGCTCTCGGTCGTGCGAAGGAAACAACAGGTCTGGCAACTTCCCAGGGTCCACTCACTCAGCGGTCTTACTCCCTCAGTTTTCAGAATACAAGCCTGAAACAATTTCTAAAGACTGACATCTAGTAGAAGCCATAGGAAGTGCAATTTGAGTTTTAAGTTGATGGATATTGTAATGGCATTCAATAGAAAACTACAAACATGAATCCATCCAGGAAGTGGGATTTGTTTTCTCAGGTTTTTGCCTGCCAAATCAGTTCTGTTATACTCACACACACTATTTTAACAGTTTTGGAAACTTTAGAGTTTTCTATCCAAATCTACCAGTTATATGAATATCCTAGCTTCTGGGCCTGAGTAGCAGGAAGTTTACTTTGGGCACGCTTTTCATCCAGAGGTGAAAATAGTGAGGTTAAACTTCTTCGGGACGGTTGAGCTAACATGATTAGCATGAAGTTGTAAGTAACAAGAACATTTCCCAGGACATAGAAATCTGATATTGGCAGAAAGCTTAAATTCTTGTTAATCTAACTGCACTGTCCAATTTACAGTAGCTATTACAGTGAAAGGATACCATGCAATTGTTTGAACATTAAAAATTATTAATAAACAAATTAGGCGCATTTGGGCAGTCGATACAACATTTTGAACAGAAATGCAAGGGTTCATTAGATCAGTCTAAAACCTTGCACATACTGCCACCTAGTGGCCAAAATCTAAATTGCACCTGGGCTGGGATAATACATTATGGCCATTCTCTTGCATTTCAAAGATGATGGTACAAAATATATATATTTTTTCTTCATTAACTTTTACCAGATCTATTGTTCTACTACATTCCTTTTGCATTTCCATAAACTCAAAGTGTTTCCTTTCAAATGGAACCAAGAATATACATATCCTTGCTACAGGCAGTTAGATTTGGGTATGTCATTTTAGGCGAAAATTGAAAAAAGGGTTTCCCCTGTCGGGAGATAAACCACCGTAGGCGTCAGTATCCAAACTCTCCAGTAGGTCCACATCTAGTTGTCAAACACCTTAATAGAATACAGCGCTTTTCCACTCGACGACCTTGATCGCCAAGGGGCCAAAGCAATCTACTCCTGTTGACCAGAAGGGTGGTTTGAGGAGGCGCATGGAGTTGGTGGAATAATCCTTTAATTCATGGCCACTTGCTCAGCTGGATCGCCCGATCTCGCTGCTTTCTCTTCCTTAATAACTCCATCTAATCCAGAAATTCTGTGCATCCGTAAATCCACCGACTGTTACCTTTTCATCTGAACTATCTGCTGCGATCAGGAGAACGGGCCATTAGTAGTTTATAGTTATTACCGCGGAGCGCGGCTTGGAGAGCAGACTTCAAACTTGTGTAATGTAAATGGTCAATGATCACGGCCCTGCAGATCATCACAGGCCAATTATGCCATCGATATGGTTAATATGTAATGAAATTACATGTACATATGAAGAAAAATATGAAATGTGATTGTTTGCTGAACTGATCAATTCTGATATCAAACTGATGGGACTATAGANAAATATGAAATGTGATTGTTTGCTGAACTGATCAATTCTGATATCAAACTGATGGGACTATAGATTGAATTARCGATCACTGATTGAATTATTCTTATGATTATGATGAATAGTTACGAGCCTAAATGACTCAAGGATGATTCTTATTGAACTGAATTGCTGAATTACCTAATTATGTTAATAATGAATGATTGTTATGATTATGAATTTGATTGGATACATGTTATTCTGTTATGCAGCACAGACTACTCAGTAAATATACCACTTTAACCATGAAGGTCTTCCTGCCTCAGTCTCATCCATTCCTCTGTCACCTGACACGTGACCACCTGTTCACCTTCACTGTCAGTCATCCTACCTGTCCAGCTACCCACACAGATTCCACTACGGGGGAAACCCTTTTTTTGAACCTTTTTTTATTTAACCAGGTAATCCAGTTGAGAACAAGTAATCATGTACAAATGCGACCTGGCCAAGATAAAGCAAAGCAGTGCGACACAAACAACAGTTACATGTGGGATAAACAAACAGTCAATAACACAATAGAAAAAAAATCTATATACAGTGTGTGCAAATGAGGTAAGATTAGGGAGGTAAGGCAATAAATATGCCCATGTTTACGGATTTGGGGGTGTACCTGGTAGCTTCATTGATAATTAGTGTGAGGTTGAGGTCATCTAGCTTAGATTGTTGGGCGGCCGTGGTGTCCAACAAGACAATGTCCCAGTTTAGGTCACCTAACAGTACGAGCTCTGACAATAGATGGAGACAATCAATTTGCATATGATGTCCAGGGCACAGCTGGGACAGATGGTCTATAGCAAGTGGCAAATGTGAGAGACTTGTTTCTGGAAAGGTGGATTAAAAAATTTAAGCTCATTGTTTGGGCACAGACCTGGATAGTATGACAGAACTCTGCTGGCTATCTCTGCAGTAGATTGCAACTCTYCCCCCTTTGGCAGAGTGTGCTAAAGCAGTGAATAAAACTAACTTAGCGAGGAGGCTTCTAATGTTAACATGCATGAAACCAAGGCTTTTACGGRTCCAGAAGTCATCAAATGAGAGCGCCTGGGGAATGGGAGTGGAGCTAGGCACTGCAGGGCCTGGATTAACCTCTACATCACCAGAGTAGGATAAGGGTACGGCTGAAGTCTATGAACTGGTCATCTCGTGCTTCCAGAACAGAGTTAAAAGAGCAGGTTTCTCGGCACGGAAGAATAGATTCAAGGKATAATGTACAAACAAGGGTATGGTAGGATGTGAATACAGTGGAGGTAAACCTAGGCATTGAGTGACGATGAGAGGTATTGTTTCTAGAGTCACCATTTTTAAACCAGMTGAGGTCACAGCATGTGTGGGAGTTGGAACAAAAGGGTTAGCTAAGGCATATTGAGCAGGGCTGGATGCTCTACAGTGAAATAAGACAATCACTAACCAAAACAGCAATGGACAAGGCATATTGATATTAGGAGAGGCATTGTGTAGCCGAGTGATCATGGGTCTAGTGAGTAGCTAGGCGGGCCGGAGACACGGTGATTGACAGCTAGCGGGCCGGGTTAGCAGAAGGGCCTTAGGGGGACGTCGCGACGGGAAGAGTCGTTGTAGCTCCTCAGGTTTAGCGGCAGACCAGTCGTGATGGATCGACAGGGCTCCGTGTAGTAAAAAAGGTGCGTCCAGGCCAATTGGCAAAATAGGTATTGTAGCCCAAGAAAATTGGCTGATGGACCTCTTCAGCTAACAGTCTGATATGCTCTAGACAGCTAGCGGGCCGTGGCTAGCAGATGGGTATCAGGGGACGTCGCAACGGAGAAGCCTGTTGAAAACCCCCTCGGGTGAATTACGTRGGTAGACCAGTCGTGAAGGATCTGTATCGGCAGTGAYAGGGGTCCAGGCCAATTGGCAWAATCGGCATTGTAGCCCAAGGAGTCGCTGGTGGACGTTGGAGCAATCAAAAACGGATTCCCACCATTAATCTGATTTTGAATAAAGTTTCAAAATGCAGTTTTCATAGGGAATGAATGGGAGTCGCGTGTCCTGACTCCAGACCTCAAGGGCTACACTCCCTGCCTGCCCTCTCCCTGAGCGTGTATAGATTACTCCTTGGAACTACAGACATCCAGACCTCCACATCTACTCTGCCTACCCYGTCAACACCCTCTCTCTGGGCATGCATCCGGGGCTCAGCCACCTCCATAACCTTGCCTCGGGCACGAAGACGTCTACTGTCCCGCTATCAGGAACCACAMGCACCTGGTAACCTGAAACAGGCTCTCTCTTCCCAGTCTTTCAACCTCCCTCCTCCCTGACCAAACAGCATACATTTTACATTTTTTTATTTAACCAGGTAGGCCAGTTGAGAACAAGTTCTCATTTACAACTGCGACCTGTCCAAGAAAAAGCAAAGCAGTGAGACAAAACAGTTACGTGGGATAACAAGTCAATAACACAATAGAAAAATCTATATACAGTGTGTGCAAATGGAGTAAGGAGGTAAGACAAATAGCAAATTAACACTGGAGTGATAGATGTGCAAGTAGAAATACTGGTGTGCAAAAGAGCAAAAACAATATGGGGATGAGGTAGGTAGTTGGATGGGGTATTTACAGATGGGCTGTGTACAGCTGCAGCAAGCTGCTCAGATAGCTGATGCTTAAAGTTAGAGAGGGAGATATAAGACTCCAGCTTCAGTGATTTTTGCAATTCGTTCCAGTCACTGGCAGCAGAGAACTGGBAGGAAAGGCGGCCAAAAGAGGTGTTGGCTTTGGGGATGACCAGTGTGATATACCTGCTGGAGCGTGTGCTACAGGTGGGCATTGCTATGGTGACCAGTGAGCTGAGAAAGCAGAGCTTTACCTAGGAAAGACTTATAGATGACCTGGAGCCAGTAGGTTTGGCGACTATGTAGCGAGAGCCAGCCGACGAGAGTATACAGGTCACAGTGGTGGGTGGTATAAGGGACTTGTGACAAAACGGATGGCACTGTGATAGACTGCATCCAGTTTGCTGAGTAGAGTGTTGGAGGCTATTTTGTAAATGACATAATGCAAGGAGAATGATTTGTTCTATAGGAACAGTTATTTGGAAAACTGATTTAAAAAAATATAAAATCGTTCATTAGAAAAATTTAAAACTTCTACAAAAATATACAATGCTCAAAAAAATAAAGGGAACACTTAAACAACACAATGTAACTCCAAGTCA
This sequence comes from Salvelinus sp. IW2-2015, assembly GCF_002910315.2. Taxonomy (NCBI): domain Eukaryota; kingdom Metazoa; phylum Chordata; class Actinopteri; order Salmoniformes; family Salmonidae; genus Salvelinus; species Salvelinus sp. IW2-2015. The sequence goes on from NW_019943838.1 coordinate 14,476, forward strand.
ATCACACTTCTGTGAAATCAAACTGTCCGCTTAGGAAGCAACACTGATTGACAATAAATTTCACATGCGGTTGTGCAAATGGAATAGAKAAAAGGTGGAAATTATAGGCAATTAGCAAGACACCCCCAATAAAGGAGTGGTTCTGCAGGTGGTGACCACAGACCACTTCTCAGTTCCTATGCTTCCTGGCTGATGTTTTGGTCACTTGAATGCTGGCGGTGCTTTCACGCTAGTGGTAGCATGAGACGGAGTCTACAACCCACACAAGTGGCTCAGGTAGTGCAGCTCATCCAGGATGGCACATCAATGCGAGCTGTGGCAAAAAGGTTTTGCTGTGTCTGTCAGCGTAGTGTCCAGAGCATGGCGGCGCTACCAGGAGACGGCCAGTACATCAGGAGACGTGGAGGAAGCCGTAGGAGGGCAACAACCAGCAGCAGGACGCTACCTCCTGTGTGCAAGGAGGAGCACTGCCAGAGCCCTGCAAAATGACCTCCAGCAGGCACACAATGTGCATGTGTCTGCTCAAACGGTCAGAAACATACTCCATGAGGGTGGTATGAGGGCCCGACGTCCACAGGTGGGGGTTGCACTTACACCCCAACACCGTGCAGGACGTTTGGCATTTGCAAGAGAACACCAAGATTGGCAAATTTGCCACTGGCGCCCTGTGCTCTTCACAGATGAAAGCAGGTTCACACTGAGCACATGTGACAGCCGTGACAGAGTCTGGGACGCCGTGGAGAATGTTCAGCTGCCTGCAACATCCTCCAGCATGACCGTTTTGGCGGTGGGTCAGTCATGGTGTGGGTAGGCATTTCTTTGGGGGCCGCACAGCCCTCCATGTGCTCGCCAGAGGTAGCCTGACTGCCATTAGTACCGAGATGAGATCCTCAGACCCCTTGTGAGACCATATGCTGGTGCGGTTGGCCCTGGGTTCCTCCTAATCCAAGACAATGCTAGACCTCATGTGGCTGGAGTGTGTCAGCAGTTCCTGCAAGAGGAAGGCATTGATGCTATGGACTGGCCCGCCCGTTCCCCAGACCTGAATCCAATTGAGCACATCTGGGACATCATGTCTCGCTCCATCCACCAACGCCACGTTGCACCACAGACTGTCCAGGAGTTGGCGGATGCTTTAGTCCAGGTCTTGGAGGAGATCCCTCAGGAGACCATCCGCACCTCATCAGGAGCATGCCCAGGCGTTGTAGGGAGGTCATACACGCACGTGGAGCCACACACACTTGAGCCTCATTTTGACTTGTTTTAAGGACATTACATCAAAGTTGGATCAGCCTGTAGTTGGTTTTTCCACATTAATTTTGAGTGTGACTCCAAATCCAGACCTCCATGGGTTGATAAATTTGATTTCCATTGATAATTTGTGGTGATTTTGTTGTCAGCACATTCAACTATGAAATAAAAAGTATTTAATAAGAATATTTCATTCATTCAGATCTAGGATGTGTTATTTTAGTGTTCCTTTATTTTTTTGAGCAGTGTACTTACTTGGTATGAACCTTTGTAGATCATTGGAAGGCTTTTCCTGTTGTGGAAATGAAGAATCCTCTTCCACGTCAAAGTTGACGAAAAGCTGGTTGAACGTGTGGTATATACATCCAACCACTGAAATGTAGAACAAAAACATTTACCGGGTATTTAAATCGCATTCAGAACCAGATTGTAGTAAATATACTTACTGCATCTTCCTCTCGTCTAATGAACGTTTGCCACTTGCTGAGTCTGTGTCTAGTTTGCTTACACGGATGACAGTCCATTTTCATCATTTGATAACTGCACACCTCCTTGAGAGCCATTTGTTCAGCTCCAGTGGATCTGTGACACATCAATAAAGATACAAAAAAGCTAATGCGATTCAACATTATGGCAAACATGACAGTTTACTTAAGGTCATATTTTTGTACAACTCCAGCCCTTTGGAGATGTTTCAGAAGATACTCCAGACCTGAATCTCGGACTTGGTGTCATAAGTTCCAGGAGCAGGAACAGATCAGTGTACATGTCTGTAAAACCTCTTAGACGTGCTGCTAGCGACCACCTCAAACATCCTGTGAAATTGCAGAGCGCGAAATTCAAAATACAAAAATGTTAAACATTCATGAAAATTACAAGTGTCATACATCATTTAAAAGCTTAACTTGTTAATCCAGCCGCTTTGTCAGTTTTCAAAAGGCTTTATGCGAAAGCATACCATGCGATTATCTGAGGACAACGCCCCGCGTACAAAAGCTTTAAACATTTTCCAAACCAGCAGAGCCATCACAAGTCAGAAATGGAGATAAAATAAATCACTTACCTTTGAAGATCTTCCTCTGTAGCAATCGCAAGGTCCAGCTACATAACAAATGGTCGCTTTGTTCGATAAAGTACTTTATATCCTAAATAAGTCAGTTTAGTTTATCGCACTTAATTCAGTAAGCCACCTGTTCCACTCGTTCAAAATACATACAAAGGAATCCCAAAAGTTACCAATAAACTTTGTCCAAACGGTTAAGTCAAATGGTTAAGGTTAGGAGTGGGGAGAGGTTAGGTTAGGGTAATGGTTAGGGTGGAGAATAGGAGAGGTTAGGGTTAGGGTTACCCACTGGGCAGGAGTGGGATGAGGATAAAGGACAGACAATAGGAGAGGTTTGAGTAGAATTGTAGTGGGGTGGAGAGATGGATTATTTTGTGTGGTCTGAGTGTTGGATGAATGGGAGGGAGGGCGGCCAATGTGTTTTTAATTTAAGAATCGTTTTGAGTAGCCTCTAAGTGCATTGAATAGTGTATTTCTTTTATGATCCAGGTCTTGTTTGCAAGATGATATCCTGTAGAAACGTATGTTTAGGTTGGTAACTGTGTTTATGAAGTAATGCGTGTGTCTGTTGGTTTGAAGTAGACTCATCTTTTCCGTGATTGATTGTTATGACTGAACAAAAACTTGTCTAGGAAGTTGACTTCTTGCAGATGAATAGTGTATTTAACCTTAATGGATGAATGATGGCTGTTGAATGTTTATACAGTTTCTCAGTCGCTTTGGTGCATTTTTCACATCATCCCTAACATGTGCAAAATAAGTGCATTTCTCAGAACAATTTGTACAAACTGCAATAGATATGTTTCTAAAGCTAGTCAGTCACTAAATATCCTTAGTACATCTCAAAGTAAATATTCATGCCAATGATCATGTCAGTGTCATCAGAATGATAAGTCATTGAGTCATTGTTCACGAACAAGGTCGTCAAAATGTTTAGGCATGTTGTCAATGTAACTGTGTACTTTGACAGTATTACCTGATGTAAACTACAGTTTGGATGACAGTTACTGTATTGAAAATGCACAAGGCTGCACTTCTATGGCATATATCAATTTCAACAGTACTATTTACATATTATTGTATGTGGGTTATTGATTGAAAGAGACTGGACAACCCAAGGGGCACAAAGGGAAAAAAAATAAATTAGAAAGAAACACAGGAAGGCACAACTTTGCCCGCAGCACTGTTGTGCTGTCTCTACACATCCAGACGTTCCCGTCTGTCGGCCCACATTCTCATCCACATCACACCGGATATTTTCCCTTCCAATGCAACGTGGAAAGAATCTTTTGGAATGCCTTATCCATCCTCTGCAGGCGTCTACTGTGATGTCCTCACGTGCTGCATCCATTTCAGCCAGCAGGGTCATCTGTGTGTGTGGCTGACGATCGTACACCTTCCACCTCCATGCTGAAAATAACTTCTCAATTGGGTTAAGGAATGGTGAATTGGGTTAAGGAATGGTGAAGGTGGGAGGAATTCTATGAGCATCCTCGGGTGGGTCTTAAACCATTGCCTTATGATGTTTGCTCGATGGATTCTCACATTATCACAAATGACCACATACTTTGGCAAATCCTCTCTAAACAGACCCCTCTCATCAGGGATGAGAGTCTCTAAAAAGTTGAGTAGATGCTGGGTGTTGTACGGCCCTATAAGGGGGATATGGGTTAGCATGTGTGCTGCTCCGAAATAGCAGCACACATGCTGATATTTCCTCCCCGTTGGCCTGGCAAATCCACAGTAGCTCTGTGACCGATGATATTCCGACCCCGCCTTCTGCATTTGGTCAGGTTGAAGCCAGCCTCATCCACGTATACAAAGTTGTGAGAGGGTTCACTTGATTCCAACTCCATTATACGCTATATCCCAGAACACACAGTTGAATTTGTTTTGGTAAGGAAGTGACATAAAATGTACATATTGCATGTTCCTTCCACAGCAATGGAAATGTGTGCAGTTTATGCTTACTGTACTATGTATCACTATAAAATGTTGCTGTAAAGTAGTTKCATAGATATATGTTTTACCTGTACATACTGGTACCATAGCTCCTGAACTCTGTCCTCATTCCTTTGGAATGGTACACGGGCTGTTTCATACTCATCTGGTTTCTATGCAGCACCCTGTCGATGGTTGAGATGCTAACCGTATGGATGTTTTCAAAGACATCGTTGTCTTCTATAATGGTCTTTGTATTTCCGCTCAGCAGTTAAGCACTGGATTTGTTTGCTCGGACCATGTGTGCAAATAGCCTCACACTCCTGTTGAGGTGTGAAAAGGCGTCTCCCCCATCTGCCCACCCGTTCCTAGCAGGTAATCCCCTTTGAGCAGCTTTCTATTGAGGCGCCAGGCCAGGGCCGAACAGACAAATGGTCAGCTGCACTCGCATACGTCACCACTTTTCAACAAATCCCAACACACAAAGAAGGATATACAGACAATCAAAGACTCATTGAAGCCGACCTACACCACCGTACAGCTCTTCTTTTTTACATCGTAAAAACCATAACTAGCAGTGGGTGCATGTAAAGGTGCATATGTATCTGTATACCCGTTGGCAACTCACTTCTCCTGCATAGCTCACTGATGAAATCACAAGTTTGAGAGGGAACCATACTGGTAACTACAGACTCGAAATCGCATTCGTATAGGAAGTCACTTCACAGGAATAGCTGTGCTACCTATTTTACTCTACTATTTTCACGTAACCATGGAGGTATGCTTAGGCCTCTTGGGGCTGAGGATCACAGTCAACTCGCTTCTTCTTACTTCTTTCATCTGGCTATACGAGAGAGGTTGTAGATCTTATTGAGCAGAGGGTACATAACGGTGATCCCACAATGAGAGTTTTCGAGGACTGGGTCGGTTGAGAATTCTCCTTTCTGAGTGTTTTTTTGTGTTCCTGCACGCGTACCCTCACCGCAATTGTACAGTATGGGCAAAGGAGAAGTGAGCACAAACACGTCATGCAGTACCAGACACAAGGTAGTGGCCAAGACGTTACGACTCAGTTCGATGTGGCATAGGAACTAGTTGCGCCCACCACTCCGATCTGCCGTTCCCGTCATTTGGTCGCACCTCTGTTGCCTGTGTAGTGGTTGCACATGTGCGAGCCACCTGTCGGAGAAGACTCACCACATCGGCGTCACGTAGAATGAACTCTTGTCTCCCACTCTGGACTCTCGGCGATAGTTGACCCTCGCTCTATTCACGTTCTACTCACTTGGAGTCCCACATACCATGGTACTCATGAAATAAAACTTCTCACTCCAGACACCTCGACTGTATTATGTGGGAGTCTGTCCTAATAACCAAGAAACATTGAGTCGTAGGATTTGAAGCATGTTTGAGTTTTGGTGTAGAAACTTATACCTAGCAGTTCAGTATTTACATTTTCCTTCAGTTACATTGCACTAGTAGAGGCTGCAAATATTTCACTGCACGGATTCCATCATAGGTATATACCAACGTCTCTACTTTGGCTTACCTAAAAAGAGTCTACTAAGGTTAGGTTGAGAACTAGAGGGTGATCTGTAAACTTTATTGAGCGCAATAGACAAGTGGTCTTTCGACGATTGAAAGTCGAATCACGAACCACAGAATACTACTGAGAGCGAAGGTTTACATGCTCACAGTTAACAAATTACCAAGTAGTCTTCATGCATACGGAATATTTGCCTCGCATGACGTATTGAGGAGGGTGTTACTAAAGATTCCCATGCTCTTTATCCAAAGGACAGACAAGAACCCATATTACCTACTATTATTCATCTGGGCACTAGGGACAACCAACTGGGGTCCTTCTCAATTTGGGTCACTAACCTCTTAATTGTTTAGATTAATTTGACATATCGGGGATTAAACGGAAAACTATTTAGAAAGGCTCGGAGGTTCCTCTCTGTAGCAATAGACTGGCTCTGAACAGAGCCATCAAGCGGAGTACGTTCCACCCGACTGTGTTAAAGATGGGGTGCAGTGAACTCAGTTACAGATAATTATGAATTGCTTGTAAAATGTAAACATGTTCTTCAACATGTATATTTCTAGAAATACATTTGATATGAATGCAGACAAGCAGCTGGACTGCACTGAGTGCACTAGAGAGGTCATTGCAACGTTTAAACATGCCTCTATGCGATTATTGACAATGCATTTAATTTTCTGAGATTCGACAATTAAAGAAATAAAATTCTAGATTCTAGCTATTCAAACAAATACTGCTATATTTTGTTTGCACAAATAACGGAAGTAAAAAAGAAATTTGGCCTGTAAGTAGATTGGATCAGGGTGAGCAAAGTGACATAGGTGACAGTAGGATAGTATTACCGAATTTGAGAACACCACTCTATATGCATTGCTAATAAGGATCATTCAGTTAATAACAACAACATGAAAACTGAGAAACTGTGGAGAGAAAACATTGCGGCTAGTTTGAGCTAGGCCTTAAGCTGCTCGGCTTATTTATGTCGACTGGGTTGCACCTCGAATTCCATCACCATAACAAAAGTAGGTAGGTAATTCCAGTTGAGGAATGCTGGGGATAGCCTATGGTGTGGTATGTTGATGAGTGGACGCATATGTGGAAGATAATACGAATTAGTTAACAAGGTAGCTATTAGATTTGAAATGAATTATTAGTTACCAATAGGATAGTCCCACTGTCCATAAGTCCTAGTTCCTGAGATTAACAGATCAAGCGCACAACTACACTGGCGCACTCAAGAGCGTGGAAACTTTGGATCCATCAAAAGGGAATTGCAGTAACATAAGTGGTCTCCAGAAAGAGGTTTTTACTCATTGTGATAGTCTATTAAAACTATTTGCTAAATATATTGAATAACTGGAATTTGATTTAACAATAAGTGTCTATGGCGGTAGTCGTACCCAACAGGATCAAGACCCTGAAAGTCCTCGTTGTATATTAGCATGTAGGTTTATATATATGATTGTTGGTCATAGCTCTTAAAATCATATTCATTGATACCTCTTCTTATGTAACTAGATAGTCGTGTAGTCTCGGTTATACCAGCTCGTATCTATCAAAAAGTTTTATTAGGAGGCCTAATTATATATACCTGGGCGATAATTTGTCAAACTGTATACTCAAGTTAGAGCTTTCATTTATTCACGCCTTATTACCAGAACCAATATTCATTGAGGTTCTATAATCCAGGACACATCAATATTACTGAGAGTAATTAAGTTGAATGTACAACTTATCTGCGGATCTTTGGTACTATATCGATTAATGTGGTTGAGGAAAATTGGTTCTTGCAACTTAGTATGGGTATTGGTCCCTGTCCTCATACCTGAGCGTGTGCAGGTCGTTTTCACTAGCACAGGGCGGCGGTAACTCTTAGTGTGCCCACGAAATTGACCTGCACATCGGTTGGTGATTACGATGTGTTCTTGTCTCAATAGTCTGATTAGTGCACTCCTGATTCTACCACACATCTACTCTAGGGAGGAAATTGTAAGGTCATCCATAGAAGAATCTATATAGTAATGGTCTGATCGCGTTGTCGGACTGTTGTTCGCCTCACAACAGATAAAGAGGAGATACCAAACAGCTATTTAAAGGTCGTAGGCACTGAAGGTATTATTTTGATTGTTAGAGGTAGAGGATACCCTCTTGTGGTAGTAGGTCGCTATTCAGACGCATAACTTAAGAATCGGTGGGTTCTGCGGCGAGTGGAGAGACCAGTGTCAGGCTAACCTCAGCTTGTCGCACAGTGAGTTCTTGTCAAGACATGTTGCTCGCTCCAGTGAGAATGGACACGGAAGTTCTAGTAATGAATCTGAGATGGATCTCTAATGGTCCCAATCCGCTTCCCTCCTCTGGGTGGCCAGGATCTGCACCGGTTTTCTGAGGAAAGGTATTATATTGGACAACGAACTATTTCTATCGCAGCACCGGGGCGTGGGTCTTGTGAGTTTTAAATGGACACACTGGTTTGTAGAAGTGTCCCTGCATACCAGTGTTGAATAGAGTGAGGGGTCTGGATTCTGAGCTGGTGGCATGTCCAGTCTATGGAGGATCTGTTGTTCGTTGTTGAAATGTGTCTTGTTGTTGAATCTTCCAAGGATAGAGCGGAGTTGGGAAGTTACGTCCGAGGCTTTATCCAAATGCTTAGGCGTTGATGACCGCTCTAGATCTATACTCACTTTCACTGTCATTGTTGAGAAAGTAATTGAAGTAAACGGTGACGGCTGATTGGCACACACAAGGTGAATCGATATGATTATATTGTGCAAACTCATTCCTTTCAATGGAAAAGGTCTAGCTCTCCCTTCTCCAATCTTCCTTCCTTCGACGTCTAGGATCAGGGGCTGCGTTTTATGGATCTGGGCTATTTAAAAGGGGATGGCTTTATAACTAATGACCGTGAACGAGAGGAAAGTAGTATTGCAGAAATTGGCGCTATGGCGTCCAGGTCGGGTCTTTGCTTGCTCTCCAGATTCTTTTTTCATGGCATCATCAATAAGCTCGGGCATGACCCAGAAACAACATGAGAAAAAAACATTTGTAATGTCAAGTGACAGTGCTCTCTATTCCCTCAGCCTCAGCCCCCCCCCGGCTTTGTGTCTGTATGTATGGGGGTATTTTCTCCAGTATCCTTTGTGAAATGATGGAAGGGGTTGCCATTCAAAAGGGCCCAACTGCGGTCTGGGAGCATCGATAGTCACGTGATACCTCATTCTCATCCTGTGGAAAAGACGGTGTGTTATTGATACTGTGATGGCCGAGAGTTATACAACGGGTTGAGGAATTGGTGATTGTCGTCTCCCCCTTTCTTTCCTCACGATGGAGCTAGTATCGGGATTAGGTTCGTGGTGTGTCGCATGTTGTCCTAAACCTCGTTCCAACTCTGGGCCTAGTCTTCACGGGTATGGCTGTAGGTTCACTGTTACCCATCTGTCTGCCACTCCTGCAGGCCCTTCTATAATGTGGGGATGTAAATTACTCGGGCATGTGGTGGGTCCGGGGGCACATGGTTCTGAGAGGGCAAGCTATTTATAACGAGGGTGGGACTGGGGCTGGCACATCCACTAGGCACTGTCCCTCCCCAGGCCTAACACAATCGCTCAAAGGGAATGAGCGCCACCTATAATGTAAGAATTCTGGAATTGGCTTGGATTTTTAATGAAAGTGAGCAAAGTACACATAGCTGACTGAAAAGCAAAACTTTCTGAATAGTGGTATGTGTAGCAATTCATAGAATGATCGTCATATTACATTCTGCGTATCCTTCTTAAACTCTGATACTATCGCGTTCCACATACAGATGTACATGAATCCTCTAACACCACAGCTCGGACGAGCTTGTGACTAATCATTACACATGTTGGAATGAGTCATATTAAACATTTGCATGCAATTTCGGTCCTGGCTCTAGTCGTACTACTGGACAGTAGTGCGCTAAGGAAGAATCTTTTCCGTCTCAGATATCTAGAGGCCGAGAGTTAGTAAAGCAGAATATATCAAATCTCGAAGTAAAGGCTTATAATACTTGACAAGGAGGGAAGTCAAGATGTATTACTAGCCAGTATTGGATGTTGTCGACTACTGAAATCTACTGTTTAATTAAAACGACCATTTTGTCATCATGTCACTATTCTATAGGATGTCTCTTTAAAAAGAGCAGTACTCGAATAATTCACTCAGCAGGCTTACAGTGAACAGGTAGTAATATATCGATATTTGATCTTGCCCATTTTTTCTTTCGGTCACGACCTCAGCGTTAAAGTGTTGGATGCGCCACCGGTTTAACGACTATATATGTTCAACGCTCATAGTTCGAAGGCCCCCACTCCTGTCACAACCAGTTTTCCACTCATGTGCATCTGTTCCTAACGCTTAAAAATAGGTAGGGGCACTAGGTTCCTCCCCCAAGACGCACAAAGTGGCCTTTACCACCGTCCCACTGAATAAAAAAAAGCTTATCTGATAATAAACGCTTTCACAAAGGACAAAAGTAATACCCACGAGTAATCCCTAAAAGCAAGCTCAACACCTTTATGTTAGGAGAAAATAGCCTTTGGATTGTTGAAACACAGGAAGCCATTGGCTGTTTCGGAATGGTGAATTATGCAGCTCTGAGAAGCATAACACTAATCATGAACAACCAAGCAAAACACTCATCATACGGAGAATCAAAAAGCGACCCACATGACCACAGGAGGCAATGGTTGGATTCTTAATGTTGAATAGTTTACTCCGGAAATCGCCAGGTGTCAGAGAATGGTCGTCACCGGAACATTTACAAAGTAACCACACACACAATTCAAAACATCACCCGAAAGGGCGAAGGGTTCAAAGAATAACCACAGTGTACGCAGGGGAGAGAAACAAATTAGAGAACTAGTAAGGCACAGGAATAACCCCAAACGGGGGGGGGGAAACTAAAAATAAAAAAAAAGCTGGTTGACTTGGAACATTAACAAGACGAACTGGCAAGAGAGCACAGGAAAACAGGAATAAAGTACACTGGGAAAACAAGCAAAACAAACCTGGATGGGGGTGAGAACAGTAAGAGGAACAGGTGACCTGATCAACTCCAATTCACCCGAAAGATACTGATTTTGAATGAAAACCCCCCATCTATAATACAGACAGTTCAGCGACCCTGCGTTATCATAGTCGGTGGGCCTGAAAACGAAGGACACGACGCCATTTCCATAGACATCACTTGTAGCGTTATTGACAAGGAGGCAAGAAACTTTCCAAATGGCAAACATATTTACATTATCCGCGGTCATGCAACACATTCACTTCTTAAGTCCACAAACAGAAAGAGAAATCTTAAGCTTCATCAACAGACCTACATTACCACTAACTTCCACCCTATTAGAGATTCCACACAAGACATAACAGTTTCACACAACAACAGATCTCAATATCACTGGACCATTATTTGACTCTTACACACAGCAGGACTGACCCCCTTTCATCTTTAACACTGGTGCAAACAGACAGTTTTACAATTTACATTAACCACAAGCCACGATTCTGGAATAGAAAATAGTCCTTTCTGCCCCCCCCCAATTTCTTTCCGATCCTTCTCCTCAGAAAACCGGCTGCAGATCCTCCACTCAGGGCGGTGAGATCCCGGGAACTCCCCCCCAGGGACCCTACTCATTCATACTACCATTAATATTATGGAATCTTTTCATTCTGCTCATCAAACAAAGCAGCACAGGCACAGGTCCTGGAGAGAGTGGATCTGACTATTCCTCCCTATCGCCCAAACAATTTGATTGAGGAATGTTTCAACAGGGACAATACCTCCACGAATTCACCATTAGACAGACTTAGAACTGTTTGGAAAGGGACCCGTGGACGTCACTACTATAATTACAATTGACTACAACAGGAGGCGGATCAACCACCAACCATTTACTTTAGCCTCCAATCTACACTCGGGAACTAAAAACCGTTAAGGTTTACATACATCCTTACCTATGACCTAGTGTGCCGGTGATTAGCGGGATACCCCCAGAGACCGATAGATGGTATTCCCATGGATGCCTCTTTAATGATACCCTTAAGGTCATGAAAACGAGACTAATCAGAATGGAGACAAGACATTACTTACACTCACAACCTCAGATTGCACACTGATAGGGAGGATAACTCAGCAGCAATCGGTATGAAAGACCAGGCAATACAACAACTCAAAAAATAACCTCCAGCAAACCACCACATATCATCAAACCCGTCAGATAAAGGTCAAAAATAGTAAATACTGGATAACACTCTAATGTAATCTCCATTGTGATAAGCCCACCACAAGACAGTTATCAAATCACCAAGCATTTACAACCTAATAGAAGACCAGTAATATCCAGACCCACAGACCGGG
>NW_019943838.1:26680-40836 GCF_002910315.2 Salvelinus sp. IW2-2015
GGGCCAGGTCTTTATAATACCAGCACAGGTTCTATTATAATAACAGACCAGGTCTATAATAAATACAGGCCAGGCTCTTTTTAATACAAAACCAGTTCTATTATTAATACAGCCAGGTTCGGTTCTATAATACAACCAGCAGTTAATTATATCAGGCCAGGTCCATATTAACTAGTACAGGCCGGTATATTATCCATACAGGCCATTCTATTATCAATACATTGCCAGGCTACAGTCCAAGGTCATATTATGATATAGGACCATCATCGTCCTATATCATATATTACAGGCATGTCGTACTTATAATACAGGCCAGGCTCTATTATTACAGTCTCAGCCTCTATTCAAATTTATTCAGCACCATCTCGTCTATTAAGATATCAGCAGAAGCCATTTCGCCTGTATGGTTTATATAAACAGTACTCGAGCAGTGTATAGCAACATTACAGACCAGGCTATTCTATTAATAATACAGCGCCATGTCTTTTTATAAGTACAGGTCCAGGTGTTGTTCTACAGGCCAGGTCGACTTACAAACGTACAAGACTCAGCGGTCGGTAAATCTAAAAAAATTATAACTAGACCAGGTTTCTAAATATAATACAGGACACCAGAGAATTGTCTATTTATATGTACAGGCCAGGATACAGTCCAGGTCTTTAGTATACTGCGTCTAAGTCTATGGTATAATACAGACTCAGGTCTATTAGTTAATACAGATGATCAGGTCTTTATATACAAGTCAGGTCATTATAATACGTAACAGGCTGGATATTATAATACAGACCAGGTAAAAAACTAATAGCAACCAGTGGCGCCTCTTTTAATAATAAGGCCCAGTGGGTTATTATAAATAAGCCAGAGGTTTATAATACAGAGCAGGTCTAAGGCCAGGTCCTGATTATAAATACAGGCAGCAGGGGATCTAAAGGCTCAGCGATCTGATATATCAGGTACCGGCCATGTCTATATAATAATTCAGGGCACAGGTCTATTATAATACAGGACCTGATCTATTATAAATACAGCCAGGTCTAATTATTAATACAGGAACAGGATATTATAATTACAGTACCAGAATCCTTATATAATAAGGCCAGAGTCTATTAAATTACAGACCAGGTCTATTATAATACAGTGTCAAGGTTATATATAGTACAGGCCAGTTTATCTATATATAATTACAGACCAGGTATTATAATACAGGACCAGGTTCTATTATAAATCTGTTGAATGAATGTTTTGTAAACAGGATCATTATCATATTGATGCTCAACCGGGTGGCGCCAGTGGTCTATCCACCTATAAGTGGCACTAGCAAATCGCGAGTGCACTAGATGCTGCCACCAGAACGTCTCTGGGTATCGCGCCCAGGCTGGCTGGCAAGAGAGTTCAGGCCAAGGCTCTGTCGCAACCGGGAGCATCCGAAATGAGAGGGCGACGCACAATTTGGCCATGCGTCAAACAAGTGAAGACGGGTGTTGAGCTGGTAGGAGGAGTGGCCGAAGGATAGGGATATCCATACTGTCTACAGTATGTAAAAATAAAAGTAAAAAATAAAAATAAATAAATAAAATAAATAAAATAAAGTACAATTAAAATGTATCACTCTAACTGTAAGAATCGCTCTGGATAAAAGAGCAAGTTCTGCTAAATGACTAAAAATGTAAATGTAAATGCCCCACCAAGAAACTAACCAAGAAACCACTATGACTGGTGTCTACACAAAAGAGTGATACCTCTTGTTTTATCTTCCAGGACCTTTGTTTTAAAATTTTTCAGTGTTAAGAAAGTTTGTTCTCCTGGTTTGTTTTTTCTTTTTTTAGTTATTCTGGTTTTCGTGCTTTTTGTTTGATCAACCTTTTTTTTTTGAGGTAGTTCTTTTCTTCGCATTTATTTCTTTTTTCTAATATTTCCCCTCTTTTTTAGCCCACCCAGATGCGGCATGGTTGGACATGTGAAATCAATCAACATCACGTGTTTTTCGTGCCGGTTTAAAAATCACATCACGACACAAAAGCACTGTTCCACCTTGCTTTTTTTGTCCCCGTAAATCGCCCTCCCGGTTTCCACTTGTGATTTGTCTGTGGTGGCGCCCGTTAAAAAAGTGGACGTATTGTATGTAGGATTCTATGTACATGAGAGATCTCCAGGACTAACTCTTATAGTTTTTATTTCCCTTATAAAGTCCAATCCGCCACCTTCCTTTTGGTCTGGCTTTCGATGGTTACGATAGGTTTCTCAGGAGCGCGTTGCTGGATTGGGGTTTGCGATGCTGGGGTTGTTGGCTTGAGGCCTGGGGTTTGCATTTCAAAACTTGGGTGGGTTGTTGAGGCGCCAGTTATACAGGTGTCTCGGACTGGCAGTGACATYGTGTCTTTTTGGGAGGGCTCAGATTGGTTGTTTTTGGGTTGTTGCCCATTGTTTTGTCCATTAATCGTCATTTGCCCCTGGAACTGCCCAGTCCTAGTTTCACTCCCTGATCTGGCGCCTCCTGTTGGTGAGCGATAGAGGTGAAATCRTTTCCAAGATTTTAACTAAAACATTGCTGTGTTTATACACCTTGGTGGTAGGAGCTTTAACCAGGGGATTGGGGATTGTTGCTATAACATTGAGCGTTTCTGGCTGGCTACAGGCCCTAAGGCTGAACTCAACTGGGGCCTGGATTAACTTAGAGGCGTTAGTGGTTATCAATTCAAGGTTGGAGTCTATGGTGGGCGACGGGGGACCAATGATGCTTGGAATACTGTGCTCCTGGGTGGTCCATGGTTGTTTAATCTCTGTGGGTCATGAGGGGAAGTGGAAGGAGGGGAAGTGGAAGGGGAAGTGGAGGTAGGGGTTCTCATATCCTCTCCTTTTGCCTTGGGAGAAAGGGAGGGAGTGGGTGTCCTGTTCTTAGAATGAGATGGGGAGTTGTTTGGGGCAATATTGCTGACATCTATCTGTGTCTGTGAAGGTGCAACAGGGGAAGAGGGTGTTGAGGTACGGATCCTATCTCGGTGGAAGATTGTGTCTGAGGAAGAGGAGGATACTGATTATTTAGCTTCTGGTTTAAAGTGCACTGTGCTGGGGCCGGGCGTGGGGATGATCGTTTTTGAGTTTGAGAGGCCTGAGGCTTAACTAGAGGAGAGAYCTTGGGTAAAGGAGGGAAGTCCTCCAATGAGGATGAGAAAGGAACTGGTGCTGAAGTGGTGGGCAGAGAGATCAACTGTGGTGGGGCCTGGATTTGAGCTGAGGCTGTATGCCATGGGTTCTGTTCCAGTGGACCGGGAGSCGATGCTGTTATTGGCTGGGGGGAGGCTGAGGCTGAGGGGAAGGGGAGCTCTGTAGTGGGGTGAGAAAGGGTAGCCCTAGGGAGTTGTTCTGTAGTGAGTTTCTAAGGAATTGTTCAAAATTGTTTCCACTGTAGTGATGGTAGTGTGTGTCAGTTTGTGTGTGTATCTCTTATGAGCCCAGCCCACAGCTATGTGCAATGCAAGAGTGGAAAGTAATTGGGTGGTTGTGTGAGTGGATTCGAATAATGTCTGCAGTAATAGATATTCTAGCATTCTACATGTTATTGCTTACATCACATTGTTGTGTGTTCATGAATTACTTGGTACCGCCAGTGTAATCTGTGCGAGTGAGGATGGCTTGACGATAATTGGTGAGTCTGCTCACCTGTCTCATCATGCCACTAGGGAACCTTCGGCCTAATATGCTTTTATCTAATTCTTTTTGATGGATGGCTGTATCCACTGAAGTAAAGTTTTGAGGTTGCCTGGTGCCTCATCAGGGGGTTGGTGTTAGGCGTGGTTGTCTGCTGAGAGGAGGTGTGGACTCTATTAGTGGGGGGTTGTAAGACTCTGTTGTAAAGGGGTGTTTGGCTCTGCTACTGCGCTGCTGCATTGCTATACTCATAAGACTCATGGGTGGCCTATTACCTTGTTGGGACAGGACGTGGGTGTCAGTTTAGCTGGCGCGCGAGAGCAGCGTGAGCCACACGGGAAGCGCTGTGTGTGTTTTAGGAATTGCAAGAATGCGTTGAATACTTATTTTTCTGGGGGGCAGCACGAGACGACTGTGCTGCACAGTGTGGGTTCTTACCCGCCTTGTGGTTGAGCGCTGGGTTCGAAATAGAGGGGAGTCTGGGTGTTGAAGATGGACGGTTAAGGCCCGTCGATATTTGCTAGCCAAACCCTTAACGCTTTTTGTAAACTCCTTGAAGTAGTGTTGATCTCCAGTTCGGTCTGTTGTTGAGGCTGGAGGTTAGAAAGTTGAAGGTCCTGGATGCGAGTCATTCTCTGGGTCTTTATAAACTCCTGGGGTCGATGTTGTTCATTTGATCTGTGGACTCAGAATGTGGTATAATTAAAAAGTTCTGGTTGCAGTTCGGTTACAGATTCTCCAGCTGGAGTTTTTTTCTCCAGTTTACCTCTAAAACCCTTCACCATCTTCAATTAAAACGTAACTTTTTTATTATATAGTTGAAAAACTAAAACTCAAATACTATTATAAACACCCGTATCCAATGCTGATGCCTGCTGTGTTTGTCCCCCGTTCCAAATCCTGACGTTCGCGGTATTCCGGCTTCTTCGAGGGATTTTTGTCTAGTGGAACAACCCACGTGGATTAGAAGGTGTACGTTTGAGAGAGGGAAAAGCCTCATACTCACCCGATACTTGTGTTTAGTTACACTTTCCTAAGGCTATTTCTTAATTGTCTGTTCATATTGGCCCATTTTTGAATTTGAATCTACATCTAGAGCCTGCTAATGGGTGAAATCTGAGAAAGGAGAATCTGGGGGGAGTTCCTAATGAGGATAACATAACGGGGGGGGGTTAGAGTTTAGGGTTTAGCGGTAGGGTTATAGAGATATATGCCCTTCAGCAGCGGACACGCAAATAACGGCAAATGTTCTCTAAATTCTAATTGTTCCTAGGGATACATCATATTCTACGGGAAATTAGGAGATATTCCGCCGAAAGGAAGGGTTATAGTTATGACTGAAGAAGAGCAGGGTAAAATAAACATTTTCCCTCTGAAGCAGCGAATTAAACAACCCAAACAGTACAGAATCTCAAATCACATGCCTCCCTAAATTACCAGGCTCTCAGGACAGCATCTTTATGGAGCTCGGGTTCGAGTTAAGATTAGGTTAGGGTTAGACTGGTTAAGGTTCGGTATAAGGTTAGGTCAAGTTAAGAAAGGGTTAAAAAATCTCCTCAGGCCTGTGGGCTTCTCCCTAGATATCCATTTGGAGTCCAAGCCGGCTAGGCTTGGGGGTTAAGGTGCAGATTGGTTTTTGAGGCTTGGGTTTGAATAGGGTTAGATTCGGGACAACGGGTTTCTAGTATTAGGAGTTTAGGGCTTGAGAGTGGGGTTAAAACGGTTAGGATTTGGGATTAGGCTTGGAGCGTTATGTGTCAGGGGTTGAGGTTAAGTTTAGGCTTGTGGTTAAAGGTTATAGTAGGTTAATACACTGCTCAAAAAATAAAGGGAACACTAAAATACTATACTCCTAGATCTGAATGAATGAAATATTCTTATTAAAATACTTTTTCTTTACATAGTTGAATGTCTGCTGACAAGCCACAAAATCACACAAATTATCAATGGAAATCAAATTTATCAACCACATGGAGGTCTGGATTTGGAGTCCCACTCAAAATTAAAGTGGAAAACCACACTACAGGCTGAATCCACCTTTGATGCAATGTCCTAAAACAAGTCAAGTGAGGCTTCAGTAGTGTGGTGTGTGGCCTCCACGTGCCGTAGACCTCCTTACAACGCCATTCCCAAACCCCCCAACGACCTGGACTAAAGCATCTGCCAACTCCTGGACATCTGTGGTGCAACGTGGCGTTGGTGGATGGAGCAAGACATGATGTCCCAGATGTGCTCAATTGGATTCAGGTCTGGGGACGGGCGGGCCAGTCCATAGCATCAATGCCCTTCCCTTGCAGGAACTGCTGACACACTCCAGCCACATGAGGTCTAGCAGTCTGGCATTAGGAGGAACCCAGGGCCAACCGCACCAGAATATGGT
Organism: Salvelinus sp. IW2-2015; assembly: GCF_002910315.2. Taxonomy (NCBI): domain Eukaryota; kingdom Metazoa; phylum Chordata; class Actinopteri; order Salmoniformes; family Salmonidae; genus Salvelinus; species Salvelinus sp. IW2-2015. Next base: position 32,709 of record NW_019943838.1, read on the forward strand.
CTACAGGGGTCTGAGGTCTCATCTAGGTACAAACTATACAGGGAACGGTGACTGACATCATTATGGCAGTCAGGCTACCTCTGGAGCACATGGAGGGTCGTGCTGTCGCGCCAACCCCCAAGAAATGCCTAACCCCACACCATGACTGACCCACCACCTAACCGGTATAGCTGGGAGGATGTTGCAGGCAGCAGAACATTCCTCCACGGCGTCTCCAGACTCTTGTCACGTCTGTCACACATGCTCAGTGTGAACCTGCTTTCATCTGTGAAGAGCACAGGGCGCCAGTGGCGAATTTCCAATCTTGGTGTTCTGGCAAATGCCAAACGTCTGACAGTGTTGGCTGTAAGTAAAACCCCACCACTTGTGGACGTCGGGCCCTCATACCACCCTCATGGAGTCTGTTTCTGACTGTTTGAGCAGACACATCCACATTTCGTGGCTGCTGGAGGTCATTTTGCAGGGCTCTGGCAAGTGCTCCTAACCTGCTCAAAGGCGGAGATAGCGGTCCTGCTGCTGGGTTGTCTTTGCCCTACGGGCCTCCTCCACGTCTCCTGATGTTACTGGCCTGTCTCCTGGTAGCGCCTCGCCATGCTCTGGACACTACGCTGACAGACACAGCAAACCTTCTTGCCACACTCGCAATTGATGTGCCATCCTGATGAGCTGTACTACCTGAGCCACTTGTGTGGTTGTAGACTCCGTCCATGCTACCACTAGAGTGAAAGCACCAAGCATTCAAAAGTGAACCAAAACAATCAGCCAGGAAGCATAGGAACTGAGAAGTGGTCGGTGGTCACCACCTGCAGAACCACTCCTTTATTGGGGGTGTCTTGCTAATTGCATATAATTCCAACTTTTGGTCATTCCAATTTGCCACAACAGCAATGTGAAAATTTGTTTGTCAATCAGTGTCTGCTCCTAAGTAGAGACCAGTTTAGATTTCACAGAAGGTGATTGACTTGGCAGTTACATTTGTGTTGTTAAGTGTTCCCTTTTTTTTTTTTGAGGCAGTGTATATTGCTTGGAAAGTAAACTTATTTTCCACAAGCAATTCCACCAATATCCTCTTAATCATGTTTTGAGTCTCAGATTGAATAGAGTGTCTAATGAAACAATTTTTCGCGTTATTCAATTGCCTGTTAGCCTCCAACAAATACTGTACTCTGTCCATGATTACAATCTGTGATCCTTTATCCGCAGGTTTAATGATTATACTCTGATTTGACCCCAACGATTTAATAGTGTCTAGCTCCAATTGCGTAATATTCCCCTTAGTGGCTGGCCCAGGTCAGAACCTCCTAAATGCCTCCTAAATGCATCCAGGTCCTTCCTAATCAATGTTTGAATGGGGGGAGATACAGATTGTACTCTAGGTTCCCAAACCGAGGGATCTGTAAACGGCACAAAAGGAATATCAGTTTCATAATTAAAATGATCCGACAATTTTAACCTCCTATGGTATAGGTGTAGGTCCCTGCGAAGCTCCATCCTGTCCAGTATTCCCGGAGTGGGGATAAAAGACAATCCCCGTTCCAATACCTTTCTTTCCATCTCTCTCATGTGAGAGATTAGTGATATTTGAATGTGGAGCTGTATCAAAGCACTGTTCTCCCCTTACATGTTTAAATTATCCAGACAAGAGTTTAAGATGATATCTCCTGTTTCAGATGTCCAGTGTACTGGGTCACGTGGCAGTGTGTGGAACCTACGTTTGCTAATCTCAGGTAAATAGTTGCATTGCTCTAGGATCTTTTGATTAAGTTTGTAGCGGTATTTATTAGAGAGGGATAAAGAAAGATTTTGTTCGGGCGCCAGGCAAGTATTAACCATGCRGAAAGGAAAAGAGTAGAATAGAGAGAGTACCACTACCAGACCCACACACATCAGCAGAAGAGACTGCCTAGAGTGTAGCCTGTTTACCAGATAGCCAGTGGAGAGAAGAAAATACACACCCTATAAAACCCACATCACAGCACAGGGGTAACCCCACCAAGAATACCTCATACAATAATAATAATGGCCGAGCAATTTAACAGCAACTTCATACAAGAAAGAACCCAGTCATCAACAGAGGATTTGCAAAAAATCGGTATTCTGATTTGTAGTAATCTGTATTCTCTTCCAGTGGAGGAGTATGAATGTGGGGGGTGTTCATAGACACAACAAAGGCCTTAACAATGACCACAATCTTCTCGGCCACATGTCATTAGTACACCCCACCTCAATACAGTTCATATAACAATACACAACTTGCAAGCAACCTCCTTTTTAACTAAAATGTCCACCCAAATACTTCTGGCAGGGCAATAATAGTCCAGCTCTAATGAACTTCAATGGGAAGTGCATTTGAAAAATAGAGAGTCTGTTGCAGGGTAAAGCACTCGAACGATGAGAAAGAGAATAAGAGAGATCTTAGCTGTGGTCTTCAGGCGTGCCAGTGTACTGTCTGACTGTCGGATGGTTTGTTTGTTAAAGCTTCGCAACCATGTTGCTACTAATCCATGCGATCCATAATGGTCCCAAACGAAAACAACCACGACCTAGAGCGGTCACACCGATGATTGAGTTAAATACTTTATAATCTACTACATACGCTGAAAACAAACAAAACTTCTGCAGCATAGCACACACAATCAAACTGTCGCGCCACCCAAGACTCCTCCCCAAAGAGCTGAAAGAGCTGTCTTTATTTCCTCCTTCCTTACTGCTGATGCAAAAGTGGCAGCGCACAGTGAAGGCTCCGTGCAGGATTGCCACAAGTTGATCCAAGATTAACTGTTGCTGTTTTTCCAGTCTATCTGAATAGTTGATAATGGGCACGTAGAGTATGGCATTGGGAAATTTACTTTCCCCCATTTTCAAAAGTTGTTGTAGTTGCTTCCAGGAGGTCAACGTCAGCTGTTTCAAAAGGCAGTTGTTTAAACCCCCGATAGAACCACCTTCTCCCACTGTTGGGTGTTGTTCAAATTTTTCTACTACCCCTTTTAAATGGTGGAATGTAGCACCAGGGAAGCTATCTGCCTGCACTCTAGGGTCAGTAAACCTAGGTATCCGTGAAATATTAGTCTCCAATTATAACAATTGTTTTTCTAATTGTAAGTTCCCAATCCCAAATTTTCCTAGTAGAATTTGGGTGCCTAACTGGTTCAAGGCAGGTGGATATAGGCTTCCTGACAGGTAAATGAATCACTGGAGTAGAAGAAACCCCCGGGTGCACCTCAGCTGGGACAAATCCCACTGTTTTACTCTGACCTGGATCAAGAGGAGGAGGCCCCGAAGAGAATAGCAGCGGGAGGACTGGTGCGGCAGCAACGTGGGGGGGCTCAGACAAGGACGTATTCAAGGAAGATTCCATTTTGTCGTCACTTATCATCATATGTTCATCCCCCCTCTCGGGTCCCAAGGGCAGCCCCACACGGGTCCGGCTCCCCTCCAACTCCGGGGACCTCCTGGCCAGAGTCAGATAAAGAGGAAATAGTATTACTACATTGTAGGATGACATTACTGTATAAAAACCTCTTAGGACTGTGAACAAGAGCAGAGCTCACCTGTGTTTGCTTCCAGATATCAACCCCCCCTGGCGCCAACTCTGTGGTCAATGGATCTCCAGCAAGTACTTGGGGTTTAGGGGAATGTGTTTCAGCCGTGACTTAAACTAGTTTTCCCCTGCTCCAGCTCTAGAGCTGGTAGACTGGGAGACCTCCTAGGGGAGCCTAAGTGGACAGTTTGATTCACAGAAGTGTGTTGACTTGGAGTTACATTGTGTTGTTTAAGTGTTCCCTTTATTTTTTTGAGGCAGTGTATATTGCTTGGAAGTAAACTTATTTTCAGCAATTCCACCAATATCCTCTAATCATGTTTTGAGTCTCAGATTGAATAGAGTGTCTAATGAACAATTTTTCGCGTTATTCAATTGCCTGTTAGCCTCCAACAAATACTGTACTCTGTCCATGATTACAATCTGTGATCCTTTATCCGCGAGTTTAATGATTATACTCTGATTTGACCCCAACGAATTAATAGTGTCTAGCTCCAATTGCGTAATATTCATCTTAGTGACTGGCGAAGCTCCATCTATCCAGTATTCCCGGAGTGGGGATAAAAGACAATCCCCGTTCAATACCTTTCTTTCCATCTCAGAGAGCCTATATGAGTGTGAGAGATTAGTGATATTGAATGTGGAGCTGTATAGGGCACTGTTCTCCCCTTACATGTTTAAATTATCCAGCCAACAGTTTAAGATGATATTCCTGTTTCAGATGTCCAGTGTACTGGGTCACGTGGCAGTGTGTGAAACCTCAGTTTGCTAATCTCAGGTAAATGGTTGCATTGCTCTAGGATCTTTTTAAGTTTGTAGCGGTATTTATTAGAGAGGATAAAGAAAGATTTTGTTCGGCGCCAGGCAAGTATTAACCATGCCGAAAGGAAAAGGAGTAGAATAGAGAGAGTACCACTACCAGACCCAACACATCAGCAGAAGAGACTGCCTAGAGTGTAGCCTGTTTACCAGATAGCCAGTGGAGAGAGAAAATACACACCCTATAAAACCCACATCACAGCACAGGGGTAACCCCACCAAGAATACCTCATACAATAATAATAATGGCCGAGCAACTTCATACAAGAAAGAACCCAGTCATCAACAGAGGATTTGCAAAAATCTGTATACTGATTTGTAGTAATCTGTATTTCTTCCAGTGGAGGAGTGCAGAGGGTATGAATGTGGGGGGTGTTCATAGACACAAACAAAGGCCTTAAAAATGTCCACAATCTTCTCGGCCACATGTCATTAGTACACCCACTACTATACAGTTCAAATAACAATACACAACTTGCAAGCAACCTCCTTTTTAACTAAAATGTCCACCCAAATACTTCTGGCAGGGCAATAACCTAGAGCGGTCACACCGATGATTGAGTTAAATACTTTATAATCTACTACATACGCTGAAAACAAACAAAACTTCTGCAGCATAGCACACACAATCAAACTGTCCGCGCACCCAAGACTCCTCCCAAAGAGCTGTCTTTATTTCCTCCTTCCTTACTGCTGATGCAAAGGTGGCAGCGCACGGTGAAGGCTCCGTGCAGGATTTCGCACACAGTTGATCCAAATTAACTGTTGCTGTTTTTCCAGTCTATCTGAATAGTTGATAATGGGCACGTACAGTATGGCATTGGGAATTTACTTTCCGCCATTTTCAAAAGTTGTTGTAGTTGCTTCCAGGAGGTCAACGTCAGCTGTTTCAAAAGGCAGTTGTTTAAACTTCTTGCAACTATAGGGGTGCTGTCCGCATTAGCATATTGTGGTCCTCCAAAATTAAACTGCCTCGTGCTAATTCTTGATCGTACAATATGCATATTATTGTTATTATTGGATAGAAAACACCTTCTATTTCTATAGAAGTTGGAATTTGTCTCTGAGTGGTACAGAACAATTTCTACAGCACTTTTCATGACAGGGTTCAGATTTCAGAAATTTTTACCTCTGATCTGGGGTCTGTTTATAGGCCACAGTGAATGCTATGAAGGAACCGACACTGCCTACGTCTTCCTCTGGGTGTCTGTACGTCATCACGTTTCAATGAATCGATGGGACGTTCACAGCCATTATAAATGACAAAATGTACAGAGACCCCTCTTTCTCAACGTGCGCCTCAAGCGTGAAGGCATCGACCTGCTCGTTCCAAATCGTTTTCTAACCAGCAATATTTCTCCGGTCATGTTTTCAGTCGTTATAGTTGTTAAAACATCATAATGTAGTTAATTTGAGCCGTTTTATATCAATTTATATCCGTTTAGTGCGATTTTGAGGAATTTCTTGTTGTGCGTTCTGAAAGTTTGGACACAGTTTTAGGGAGTCGGTCGTTGGTGGTGAACATTTCGAGACAGAGACATCTATCGACCAAAAGACGTTTATAACATAGAAAGGATACATTGCCCAAGAATATGATGGAAGAACAGCTCAAAGTAAAGCAATATTTAATATGATAAACCGTTTTCTGTCGAATATTTTAAACGCATAATTCGCCATTTTGTTTGGTATAGCTTCACTTGGCCAACCCTGTATGAAAAGTAAGGATAATTGTAAAAATTAAATCCGCGGTTGCATTAAGAACTAATTTGTCTTTCGATGCTGTCAACCCTGTATTTTTTAGTCAAGTATATGAATTAGCTTTCAATTAACTAGATCACTCTGATAGATGACGTCAGACATATTGAGGCTTGATTTCCTAGTATTTTATTGTGTAACCACGGTTTTGTATGGCTAAATATGCACCTTTTCGAACAAACTGTATATGTATATTGTAAAATGATGTTACAGGAGTGTCATCGGAAGAATTCTGAGAAGGTTAGTGAAAAAATTAATATTTTTGGCGGTGATTACGTTTAGCGCTCTTTGGCTGGAATCGATGCTCTGGTAACGTTTGTTCATGTGGTATGCTAACTTATCGATTTATTGTGTTTTCGCTGAAAAACGCTTAAAAAATCTGAAATATGGTCTGAAATCACAAGAACTGGTCTTTCCATTGCTATGCTTTGTCTATTTTATGAAATGTTTTATGATGAGTAAATTGGTCATACACGTTGCTCTATCTAGTAATTCTAGTCGATTTGTGATGGTGGGTGCAATTGTAAACTGTGATTTCTACCTGAAATATGCACTTTTTTCTAACAAAACTATCCTATACATGAATATGTTATCAGACTGTCATCTGAAGAGTTTTTTCTTGGTTAGTGGATATCAATATCTAGTTGAGCCGAATTGGTGATAGCACTGAAGGAGTAAGAACTGATGGAGTTAGAATAGTGTGTATTTGCTAACGTGTTTAGCTAATAGATTTACATATTTTGTCTTCCCTGTAAAACATTTTAAAAATCTGAAATGGTGGCTTTATTCACAAGATGTGTATCTTTCATCTGGTGTCTTGGACTTGTGATTTAATGATATTTAGATGCTACTATCTACTTTTGAAGCTATGCTAGGTATGCTAATTAGGTGTGTGGGGTGTGGGGGTGCTCCCGGATCCGGGGTAGAGGCTCGTGAAAGGTTAAACCCCCGATAGAACCACCTTCTCCCACTGTTGGGTGTTCAAATTTTTCTACTACCCCTTTTAAATGGTGGAATGTAGCACCAGGGAAGCTATCTGCCTGCACTCTAGGGTCAGTAAACCTAGGTATCTGTGAAATATTAGTCTCCAATTATAACAATTGTTTTTCTAATTGTAAGTTTCCAATCCCAAATTTTCCTAGTAGAATTTGGGTGCCTAACTGGTTCAAGCAGGTGGATATAGGCTTCCTGACAGGTAAATTAATCACTGGAGTAGAAGAAACCCCTGGGTGCACCTCAGCTGGACAAATCCCACTGTTTTACTCTGACCTGGATCAAGAGGAGGAGGCCCCGAAGAGAATAGCAGCGGAGGACCGGAGCGGCAGCAACGTGGGACACCGGGGGCTCAGACAAGGACGTATTCAAGGAAGATTCCATTTTGTCGTCACTTATCATCATATGTTATCCCCCTCTCGGGTCCCAAGGGCAGCCCACACGGGTCCCGCTCCCTAACTCCGGGACCTCCTGGCCAGAGTCAGATAAAGAGGAAATAGTATTACTACATTGTAGATGACATTACTGTATAAAAACTCTTAGGACTGTGAACAAGAGCAGAGCTCACCTGTGTTTGCTTCCAGATATCAACCCCCCTGCGCCAACCTGTGGTCAATGGATCTCCAGCAGTACTTGGGGTTTGGGAATGTGTTTCAGCCGTGACTTAAACTAGTTTTCCCCTGCTCCAGCTCTAGAGCTGGTAGACTGGGAGACCTCCTAGGGGAGCTCCTTTTAGGTCTCTTTTTAGCCCACCATTAACTAACCCACTGCCCGGACTGCTATTTCCATTCCTTCCACGTTACTGGGAGCTGGACACAGGACCCCGGACAAGAGCGGAAAAGCCTCCATAGTCAGTTGCCTGGGCCTGCCAACTCACTAGCACCCACACTGGCCTTGGAAGCATTGCCTGTAACGTTGCCACTGATGACTGAGTAAACTTGCGTTATATCTGGCCTTGCCCAGGCAACCGCTCGCTCAAAGGAATTGATATCAAATCTCCCCATCTCCGTAATCCGCTGT
>NW_019943838.1:40861-45607 GCF_002910315.2 Salvelinus sp. IW2-2015
TATTTTAGCCCCACCATTAACTAACCCACTGCCCGGACTGCTATCAGGACTGAATCATAATGGTCCACTAAGATGCACATATTAGTGTCCATCCAGTGGTCCGTATTCTCCTTCACCAGTGCCAGAGTGGTTGAATTGGGTGAGGAAGGTTTAATAAAAGCTGTAAGTCTAACAACCTGTTTCATCATGCCAGGCGGGAAAGACCTGATCCTTTGCAATTCTGCTAAAATTTCCGCATGGTGAATGGCTTGTAATAATTTTAAATACWGCTTAGTCAATTTAGGGTCAAAAGAGGTTTTAAGAGTGTCTGAGCTTAGGGTGGGTGTATTCTCCCCCAAGGCTATAGATTGGGCCTGAGGCCCAAACCGATTTCTTCTAGGAAGCATCATCTTCTACCACCATAAAAAATAACCGCAATCAACAATGTTATCCCAACTGAGTCTCCACTACACTACAGACCATTTTAAAATCAAAGACAAAGGGGGAAAAAAAAATTCACATTATCATAAAAAAACTAAACATAAAACATGCAAACAATTAAAATCATGAGAGTCCCTGGATGTTATGCTACCAACACCTGCTTTGGTGATGGTTCACCAACCAAAGGAAATTGTCCATAAAAATAGCAATGTTCAAAGGTTAAAAGGTTATAAAAGAACCTTAATCACCTTAATCCTTTGTTCAGGTATTTGTACTTACTGGAGAGTCCTTTCGAGTGAATTTTCAGTCCGAGAGGCCTTCATAAGCTAAATTCCATGGCTGTTGTTGTATTGTTTGTTGAAGCAAAACATCTGTCAAAGGAACTTTCAGAAGTTTTAAAACAGAAAACAGAGACCTGACGTTTCAGCATCATAGCTTTCTTCAGAGGGGTTAGGGTTCTAGTTTTGAGTCGGTTGATCCACTTCCATCTCTGACACGTGGAAGCTGAAGGGGGGGAAGGGAGGGGGTGCACTCCACATCATATACGCGCGGGCCGGAGGGATCCGGGCGCAACCGGCCAAAGTTGTAGACCCCATGGTTGCCCACTTGTAGATTAACCCGTTGGTTGGGTTAAAGACTGTCTGTCCGTAGGGTTAGGTATAGTTTTTAGAATGGTTAAGGTTAGGGTTAAGGTTAGGGTAGGGTATAGTTTTTAGAATGGTTAGGTAGGTCTGTCAACTCGACGTAGGATCAGACAAAAGCCCTTGAGTTGCGTACCTTATGCAGGTCCGGCCCTCGGTTGGTTGCCATGTGTCCCTGTCGAGTGGTATGGTCATGATGTCTTGGTCCGCTTGTCAACGGATGTGGAAAGCATAGTGCAACCTAGGAGTTACTCCCCATCGGATCCTTCTTTTTTGGCTCCACGTTGTCTATGTATTTACTTCCGTGTTTGTCAGTCTTTTGGTCCTGGATGTTTTCAATCGTGTGTAATTAGGAGTTATTCCCTTCCAGGATCCTAACTCTGAATTAACCCATGTCTAGTCYAATCCAGCTGGTCTGTATGGGTATACTCGGCGTAGGATCAGGCAAAACCATCGAGTTGCGTACCTTYTGCAGGTCCGGACCTCAGTTGGTTGCCATGTATCCCTGTCGAGTGGTTAGTCATTGAACTGCCAMTGGTTTGAGCAGACAAAAACCCAGAAGGCGAGCCCTCTCTACGGTTGTCATGCATCCGCCCTTGGAGTTCCGTCCTGCYTTTCGGTAGGTGTATGGAGGGTTTAGGATCAGGCAAACTTCCTCTGGCTTTGTATCGTACGTCTGCCAGGAGTCACAGTTCATAGAAAGCCCCTCTTTCTATGAATAAGGTACCCCAACTCGCTAGGAAGAGCCACGCGCTACTGAACATACTGCCAATCCAATTTTAAACTGGGGTAGATAGCCGTCCAGCGCGGTACGTGAGTCTCCTGTTTTTGTGGAGTTGGGGGGGGGTTGAGCCGATTGGTCTGCCAACAGGACCCCGAGAGGTCCCGAAGGAGTCCGGTCAATCCATTTCATCCCGTCTTCTTGCTTGGTGTATGGAAGGGCCTAATTTGCTTAGGGTGTAATCGCTGCGGGGGAGTCGCCAAGGTCGGGGTCCCCAGAGTAGTTGGAGAAAAAAAGTTCTCGTCCGTTGGGGGTGCTGGTGGGTGTCTTCAAAAAAGCTTTTGGAAGGATGGTGGGTTGGTGAGGTGTTTTATTTTAGTTGTAATTTTGGTTATTTATGTTCTATTTTATTGTTTATTTTCGTCAAGGGTCCATGGTCATGGTAACCCCGAGTTCAATAAAATAAATGTATATATTTTTTTTTTCTCTTTTTTTTGTTTTGAATAATGTGTAAGTAAAGTGGCTAAAGGTAAGTATTTTTGAGAGTCCGTGGTCACGGTAGTGCTATTGGAGGTCTATTTTTGTGGTCTTAATGACCCCCTATTTTTTTGTGGGGTGTGTAAGGTGCAGGTTTGGTGTGTGTCCAGGCGTTCCTCCSCCGTACTGAAAGCCTCAGTGGTGGTCCAGCCCATGGTGGTGGTGTTGGCCCTCGAGGGGATTCTTTGGTTTCTTCGTTGTGGTTTGTTTTTAGAGGTGGCTGCTGAAGGCCAGGATGGGTAAGTGAAGAGGGAGTAGTTTGGACTTGAGTCTTTTTTGGATGCGAGTAGCCACTCGGTAGCTGGGTGAGTTGTAGGTTGTGATGATGGGTATGATTTGGTGTTATCCTTTGGTTTGTACTTTCCGTGTGTGTCTCCCGGTGTTGTGTTTGGCCTTTTTGAGTGCTGAGCGGGTATATCATCTGTTTTTGGTTAGGGCTTTGGAGAGGGTGCGCATAGCAGTTTTGAGGTCTTTGGGTTGGGTGCATATCCTGTGCTACCTCAGGAATTGTGATTTTAATATGCCTCCCCTGGTGCGTGGAGGATGGAAGCTGGTAGCATGCAGGAGGGCATGTGTGTCTGTTTTCTTGAAGTACATTGGTGTCCAGTCTTCCCTTCTTGATGAGGTCGGCTCCCTTGTAGGTGATGGTGTCCAAGAAGTGTACTTCAAGGCGGTGGAGTACGTGTGTCAAGTGGATGGAGGGGTGGTGGCTGTTGAGAATGGCGGTGAATTGTAAAAATTCCGCTTGTCCGTGTAGCCATACGKCCCATATATCGTCAAGGTATCGGTAGAYGCGGAATGGTTTGAGTGGGCATAGAGGGTAAACAGTGTTTTCCCATTCCGCTAAGTAGATGTCTGCGTATGCCGGTGCGAATCTTTTCCCCATGGCTACTCCTTTCATTTGTAGGTAGGTGTTGCCGTTGAATTCAAAGTCGTTACGGGTAAGTGCTATTTCCAGGAGACGGAGACGGAGGTGGTCATCTGGTCTACCTGGTAGTGGGTATTTTTGTAGGTAGGTTCTGACCGCTGTGAGTCCTGCTCCTAATTCGATGTTGGTGTAGAAGCTCTCGATGTCCATGGTGAAGAGGAAGTCTTCAGTGGTAACCGGTGTGTTGGCGATTTTGTCGAGGAAATCGGGGGTGTCTTTGATGTAGCTGTTGTGTTTCGAAGCTATGTCTATCCATTGTATGTCTATCCATTGTGAGATGCCGTATGTTTCGCTTCCACAATCCGAGATGATGGGTCTCCCTGGAGGTACTTCAAAATGGGAGAGGCCAGGAGGAGGGGTCTTTGTGGATTTTGGGAAGTAGGTAGAAGCACCTGCTCCTAGTGGGTTGGTCCCTTGCGAGGTAGTCCCGTTGCCTTTTGGTGATGTGTTTTTTTTTGTTCTAATTGTATGAGCTCTCTTTTGATGAGTGCTGCAGATCGGAGGTAGATGGGTCCCTGTATTTTCTGGTAGAATTCCGTGTTGGAGTTGTCTTGCTGCTTCGAAGGTATTGTTCGGTGTCCATGATGACAATCGCTGAACCTTTGTCCGCTGGTTTTATGATGGAGGAGTTGTTTTTTCAGTTTTTTAGTGCTGTGGTTTCCTCCCTCGTGAGGTTGTTGGTGGGTTRCGGGGAGAAGGAGGTGGTATTGAAGGTGTCCCAGTCTTTATCAATAATTTCCCTTATCATGGGAGGTAGGTCTTCGTTTTCGGGGACCCAGACCGAGGGTGTCCGTAGCCGTGCTAGTTTGTCCCTGTGGTCTGTGGTTCCGTGTAGTAGGGGTTCCCGATGATGGAAAAATGTAGCTACTTTGAGTTTGTTGTGGTAGTTGTTGATTTCCGTTTGTAGTGTGGTGCGGGTACCGTCCCCGTTTTTGGTGGTAGGGATGTAGGTGAGGCCTCTGCGTAGGAGGCTGAGTTCTGTGGGGGTAGGTGTGAAGGAGCGTGATAAGTTGATCACCTCGGAGCCTTTAATAACTGGTACTCTGTCGGTGGGTTTCAGGGGTGGTGTTAGTGAGTCTCTCCTTGTTTCGGGAGTAGGTATGTGCTGGTTGTCTATCCCTCTAGATGATCTGCTTATTTTGGGAGGGTGGTCCAGTAGTAGAGGGTATGTATTTTTCCATATCTTCTGTTCGGTAGGGAAGGATAGTGTTGTCTTCAGCGTGGGTATGTGCGTACTCCCCCTGGTCAGGGTAAGAGAGGCAATGTGCTATGTGGTGTTTCCACCATTTCCAGATGGCTGTGGCAGTCTTGGGGGTCCAGTGGAGGCAGTCCTGAAGGGTGTGGAATTCGGTTGTAGGTAGGAGAGGGATGTGTGGGTGGTTTTTGATGTATCTGTTGAGGATGTCCAGATTAATTCTCTCAAGTGGCATTTTCGGGGAGTGGTTGATCAGCGGGATGAATATGTCCGCGTTGGGGAAGGCTATGGTGGCCGTGTAGTA
>NW_019943838.1:45632-54124 GCF_002910315.2 Salvelinus sp. IW2-2015
GGTTCTCCCTTGGGTAGGAGAAGTTTTATCATCCCTGCCGCGTGTTCGATGCCGGCTCCCGGATAGGCTTCGATTTGGGTCTGTCCGAATAGATGAGGGGTAGTTTGCAGATGTTTGAGTCCCCCATGATGAGAATAGGTCGAGTGGTTTGATTCTCCACCCGCTTTTGTTCCCTTCTGACAGGTGTCTCCGGAAGTAGCTGTTGTATCGATTGATGTGTCAGATCCCGATGGTGTGTCCCTGGGAGATCTGAGGTGGGTAGATCCCGTGATCCAAGATCACTGGTCCTGCTGGTAAAGGTGTGGGGTTAGTTGCCCCTCAAATCCGTGGGATTGGTGGTATGTATTCTTGTAGCGGCCCTCCCTGATGTGGGTCACAGCGATTGTGTGGAGTCTCGTTCCCTGGTTTCGTTGGAGCTTATTCCTGTGGTTAGGATGTCGTTTGGAGAAATCTCTCCTGTAGTGGTAGGAGGTTCGTTTGGTCGATGGGTAACCCCGAGTGTTATCCTGGTGTAGGTTGTGGGTCGTATGTGGTAGCGAGGGTGTCGAGTTTTTCCACCTGCGAAGCTGCGTCAATGAGTGCCTCGTTCCTCCGATACGTTGATCTCCAAACTAGGTGCTGTGGGGATTGGTAGGCATTGTTAGGGTGTCCGGTTGGTAGTGGCTGACGAAGTGGTGCTTCCTGAGAACGTGCTTGGGTGGATTGGTGTTAACACCTGGAAGGACGGGTTTTTTGCCATACTTGCCCATCTGTTGATGGCTCTTCTATCCCTGTGCGATATGGGAGGATGCGTTCTTCTTTTTCTGTGGTACGTGCTGGCCAAGGATTTCCGGGCTTGTTGGTAAGCCCTTGGGGAATGTGCTGTGGCTGGTTTTAACCTGCTCCAGCTGATTTTATTGACATTCCACCCTGGTTTGGTATGGATGGCATAGAAAGACTGCAGGCCACCTTATGCACTCTGCCTCTGCTCCTTTCCCTCAATCACCCTGGTCAGGGTATGCTAGGAGGATGTTAGCGAGGTTTGTGTTTCCCTGAAGGAAAGCCGCTCCCTGGCCACCCTTGGTTCAGGTAGGCTGGGTCTCTGGTTCCCCAGGTATGTTGGGGATAAGCCCGCTTTCGCTAAAGGGTTCCTTGGTCTTCTGTGTTGGCTGGGGAAATGTTTTCCCTGGAGGTGTTGGGATATCAAATCCAGAACAGAGGAGGTGTAATAAACCTCGTTTCGAGGGGTTCCTTCGATGTGGCAGGGTCTGTTGGTTCGTGGAGATGGTGATGGTGCTCCTGGTGGTATGTAGCTGGTATGGCGCCTACATCGTCCTCGCTGTTGGGTTGGCTGCGGGTAAGCGGTGGCTTAAATTGGCTCAGGTCTCTTGTTGGCCAGTTCCCGTAGAAGTTGGGGAGTGAGTCCTTAATGTCCTGTAGTAGGCGGTCCAGGAGTGGTCCGCTGAGGAGCTTCTTGGCCCATAGAATGCCTAGGTACCAGGCTTCCTGCCATTCGGAGCATGATGGTGAGTTGCAGAGTGAGGTGTACGTTTTGGCTACCTCCTCCCTGTAGTGCTGTTGTAGAATCTCATGGCTGGGTTCTATCCAGAGTGAGGATGCCGTGGAGAGTGCCGCCAGTGTGGTGTCAGATGCTCCTGATGGTGTGAAAGCCYCCGTGAGTATTCTGGCCTTGTGGATGTATCCGGGAGGTAGGTTAGGGTTAGGTTAAAAGAATAACAGACGAATCTGATGTGCACAGGCAACCCCTTTAGGATAAATGGTTAGACTTATGTATAAAAATACTTTAATGACTAAAAAAATATATAAAAAAAGACCAGAATCAGAATTTAAAATAAGGCTTGGGTTAAAAACCAGGGATTCAGAACTAAAAATAGAGACCAGGGGCCAAGGTCAGAGCTGTGGTCTAAGAGGAGTTAGGTATGAGGGTCTAGGGGTTAAGGTTAGAGTTCGGGTTGGGGTTACGGTTAGGATCAGGATTAGAGTACAGGTTAAATTAGGATCAGGTATGGGGGTTAATGTTAGGCATGAGGATTTCGGGGTTAGGGTGGGGGATTAGGGTCTGCAAGGAGAACCACCCAATGAACAAACAAAATAAATAAAAAGAGACAATCATAAGTGCTATCAAACAATGACTATTCAACCATGTACAAATCATCATACCACACTAAAATATAAAAGAAAGTGCTTTAAAAACTCAAGATAAGTGCTATAGAAGTATCCAAAAAATAAATAAGGTAAAATCACGCCACACTAAGGAATCAAAGAATATAAAAATAAGTGCCATCATATTTATGGTCAGTGCTTAAAAAATATAAGAGTAAATCCATAAATAAATAAATGATTGAATATATAAACATTTATAATGGGCTGCTCTCCCACAATCCCCCACCACCTCGCCCACCAAATAACCCATGTCACTGCACCGGAGAGACCCCCTCCCATCAGGTAAGTAAGCCAGATAAATGTAATATTTTTCATTCAGGCCCTTAGGATCTATCGTATTGAGGCGCGCAATCCAAYTTCTTTCCATCCCCTGTCGTTGTGTCCTGGACCAGCTCCCGTTTGTCTCCAGACCAAAAATACTCAAGCCCTCCACTGCATGTAGGCAAAAATGCAAATACCGTACAGTACTCTTATTACCTTTAGCCATATGGTATAGATGTTGTTTTAGTCTGACCTGTAAWTAAAATGATCCAACAATTTTAACCTCCTATGGTATAGGTGTAGGTCCCTGCGAAGCTCCATCCTATCCAGTATTCCCGGAGTGGGGATAAAAGACAATCCCCGTTCCAATACCTTTCTTTCCATCTCTCTCATGTGAGAGATTAGTGATATTTGAATGTGGAGCTGTATCAGGGCACTGTTCTCCCCTTACATGTTTAAATTATCCAGCCAAGAGTTTAAGATCATATTTCCTGTTTCAGATGTCCAGTGTACTGGGTCACGTGGCAGTGTGTGGAACCTCAGTTTGCTAATCTCAGGTAAATAGTTGCATTGCTCTAGGAACCTTTGATTAAGTTGGTCCAAGAGTAACTGTTGCTGTTTTTCCAGTCTATCTGAATAGTTGATAATGGGCACGTAGAGTATGGCATTGGGAAATGTACTTTCCGCCATTTTCAACAGTTGTTGTAGTTGCTTCCAGGAGGTCAACGCCAGCTGTTTCAAAAGGCAGTTGTTTAAACCCCCCGATAGAACCACCTTCTCCACTGTTCGGTGTTCTAATTTTTCTACTACCCCTTTTAAATGGTGGAATGTCGCACCAGGGAAGCTGTCTGCCTGCACTCTAGGGTCAGTAAACCTAGGTATCCGTGAAATATTAGTCTCCAATTATAACAATTGGTTTTCTAATTGGCAGTTCCCAATCCCAAAATTTCCTAGTAGCATTTGGGTGCCTAACTGGTTCAAGGCAGGTGGATATAGGCTTCCTGACAGGTAAATTAATCCCTGGAGTAGAAGAAACCCCCAGGTGCACCTCAGCTGTGACAAATCCCACTGTTTTACTCTGACCTGGATCAAGAGGAGGCGGCCCCGAAGAGAATAGCAGCGGGAGGACCGGAGCGGCAGCAACGTGGGACACCCCGGGGGGCTCAGACAAGGACGTATTCAAGGAAGATTCCGTTTTGTCGTCACTTKTCATCATATGTTCATCCCCCTCTCGGGTCCCAAGGGCAGCCCCACACGGGTCCCGCTCCCCTCCAACTCCGGGGACCTCCTGGCCAGAGTCCGATAAAGAGGAAATAGTATTACTACATTGTAGGATGACATTACTGTATAAAAACCTCTTAGGACTGTGAACAAGAGCAGAGCCCACCTGTGTTTGCTTCCAGATATCAACCCTCCCTGTCACCAACTCTGTGGTCAATGGATCTCCAGCAAGTACTTGGGGTCTAGGGGAATGTGTTTCAGCCGTAACTGAAATAGTTCCCCCCCGGTTTCACTAGATCCAGCTCTAGAGCTGATAGACTGGGAGACCTCCTAGGGGAGCTCCTTTTAGGTCTATTTTTATGCCCACCATTAACTAACCCACTGGCTGGACTGCTATTTCCCATTCCTTCCACGTTACTGGGAGCTGGAGACAGGACCCCGGACAAGGGTGGGAAAGCCTCCATGGTCAATTGGCCTGGGCCTACCACCTCACTAGCACCAGCACTGGCCTTGGGAAGCATAGCCTGTAACGTTGCCACTGATGACTGAGTAAACTTGCGTTTATATCTGGCCCTTGCCCAGGCAACAGCTCGCTCAAAGGAATTGATATCAAATCTCCCCATCTCCAGTAACCCCGCTGCCAGGACTGAATCATAATGGTCCACTAAGATGCACATATTAGTGTCCATCCAGTGGTCCGTATTCTCCTTCACCAGTGCCAGAGTGGTTGAATTGGGTGAGGAAGGTTTAATAAAAGCTGTAAGTCTAACAACCTGTTTCATCATGCCAGGCGGGAAAGACCTGATCCTTTGCAATTCTGCTAAAATTTCCACATGATAAATGGCTTGTAATAATTTAAAATACTGCTTAGTCAATTTAGGGTCGAAAGAGGTTTTAAGAGTGTCTGAGCATAAGGTGGGTGTATTCTCCCCCAAAGCTATAGATTGGGCCTGAGGCCCAAAACGATTTCTTCTAGGAAGCATCATCTTCTACCACCATAAAAAATAACCTCAATCAACAATGTTATCCCAACTGAGTCTCCATTACACCACAGACCGTTTTAAAATCGAAGACAAAGGGGAAGAAAAAATGAAAGAAATCAATTTTCATAAAACATGAAACATACAAACAATTAAAATCATGAGAGTCCCTGGATGTTATGCTACCAACACCTGCTTTGGTGATGGTTCACTAACCAAAGGAAATTGTCCATTAAAAATAGCAATGTTAAAAGGTTATAAAAAAATCCTTCACCTTAATCCTTTGTTCAGGTATTTGTACTCACTGGAGCTTCCTTTCGAGTGAATTTTCAGTCCGAGAGGCCTTCATAAGCTAAATTCCATGGCTGTTGTTGTATGGTTTGTTGAAGCAAAACATCTGTCAAAGGAACTTTCAGAAGTTTTAAAACAGAAAACAGAGACCTGACGTTTCAGCATCATAGCTTTCTTCAGAGTTGGGGTTATGGGTTAGGGGTTAGGGTTAGGTTTAAGAGGGTTTATTTTTYTATTGGTGTCAAACCTTGGGTTGCACGGGCCTATTGCACCTCTGACCGGTCTGGAGAAAGTGGGAGGACAGAGGCCGAGAGCTCCGAGGGGTCAACCACAACAATTCAAAAGCAGGAGGAAGACAAAGGTTTAACCTTAAACCAAATTTAATATAAAATCACATTAAAACATGCATACCGGATCAATTAGATAATTAAAATATTAAATAAAATAATCAAGTAAATAATTAGAAATCCACCCCCCCCAAAAAAAGGTGTGGTGGATGAAAATGAAGGGATCACATGCCATGCTAAAATGTATAATATAATACAATTCAGCACAAAATACAAAAAAGACATCACCAGGTTGAGCAATCAAATGCTTCTTTTTAAAAAATATGAACTTCCTCCTTGTTCCGTGGCCCCTCCAGCTCTCTTCATTAGGCCCCCACCCCCTCCCACTGTTAGTGTTTCCTGTTATTCTTTCATATTCATTCCCAGTGGAGCCAAAGTATTCAGTTTTGAAATCCACCTGGATTCGGCCATTTTTCTCTGGCCTGTGGTCCAGGAGGATTTCGTCTCCAGACCGGTAATGCGGAGGGAGGTTGTTGGGTGGATTTGGAAATGTTGGACCAGGTGTGTTTGTAATATGTTTTTTCCAATTGTGTAGAGTTGCTGTTTGAGGCGTGTTAAGACTGTGTGACCGGTTTCTCCTATATAGATGTTATGGCATAGTGTGCATGTTATGGCATAGACAATATTGGTGCTTTGAATGGTCATGAGTTGTGAGATAGGACTGGAGGTTGGTGCATGTGGATTTTGAATGTGTGAAAGTTGTCTATAATACTGTTGTTCAATGGGTAGTTTAGGAGTGGGTTTATTTGAACATTTTGCAAAAATTAAGATCCCTTAAGTTGGGGTTTCTGCAGAAAGCTGATATGGGTCTGAATTCCTGAAGTGGGGGGAATGTGCGTTGTGTTTGGGTGAAAGCGACGAGTCTGGAATGAAGGAGTCTGTTAATGTCTGAGAAGGTGCTGATAATGGGTATAATCTGGGGTTCTGTGTCTGTTGGGGGAATAGGAACAGGGGGTCTGGGAAAGGTCTTCGGGTCTTCTGGGAAAGGACAGGGATAGGATGGGGGGGGGATAGGGATACGGACCCAGAATCGGGAGAGGGATAAGGATAGGTGTGAGCTGTTCGCCCAGGTCAGGAGTCAGTACCTGGTCCAGAGTTCTACCGGGAGAGTTATGGAGGTTAAGGTTAGGGGTAAGGTTAGGGTTAGGAGGATCAGGCAATCTGTTCTGGGTGAAGCCCACCAGTGTGTTAGCCTTTATGTACCTCAGTGATCGCTTTGAATATCCCCTCTTCCTCAGTGCACTACAAAGAATTTGTGTGGCTATATGAAAGTCTTTATGTTGTGTACATAGTCTATGGAATCGAATGAGTTGTGATTTTACAATACCAGTGAATGTATGTTTTGGGTGATAACTGGACTTGTGAAGTAAGGCATGTGTGTCTGTGTCCTTAAAGTATACTTTTGTTTGTAAAGAGACTATGTGTGTGTCAGTATCTGGAAAGAATATTGTTGTGTCCAGAAAGTTGATTGTATGTGGGTGAATGACATATTTAACTGTTATGGTCTGATGATGGTTATTGAGTATTTCAATGAATGTTGTGAAATGTACCAGATCATGTTCCCACACTCCGAAGATATCATCCAGGTAGCGTCTATAAAACATGGGACGCAGTGGGCATTTCTCCAAGGCTGTCAACTCCCAGTCTGCCATATAAATATTAGCATAGGCTGGGGCTAACTTTTTACCCCATTGCCGTCCCATGAAACTGTAAGTAGTATTTATTATTGAATGTGAAATCATTGTTTCTTAATCCAAAAGCTGTAGGAGGTGTGAGTCTGGTCTATCTGGATATCTCCGGAGTGCAGATTTCACTGCTGCTAAACCTGACAATATCTATGTTGGTGTAGAGAGTATCTATATCTATAGTAAATAGGTGTGCATTTGCTGGGACTGGAATGTCGTGAAGCGTGTCTATGAAGTGGTATGTGTCCTTCAGGTAGCTGGGGTGTCTTTGTGAAATGGGGTTGAGGAAGTAGTCAAACTCGGCTGCTGGCCAGGACTCACTCCCACAATCTGACACAATAGGTCTTCCCTTCGGGGCCTCAAAAGGGACTGTCCAGGTATCTGGTGTTTGATGGATCTTAGGAAGGAGATAGTCTGTCTGGATAAGTCTGGTCCATCTAGATATTCCTTTTGTCTATGTGTAATGTATTTCTTTTGATAAAGATCCGATATTAATCGGTCTAATTTTTATGTGTCTGGATCTGTGTAGAGGCAGGGATAGGAGTATAGTGTTGTGTGTTAGAGAGTTGGCTGTGGGCTTCAAAGTGGTACTGTTGGTTGTCCATAATAATTATCTTTGACCCTTTGTCTGCTGGTTTTATGGTTATATGTTTGTATTTCCTTAGTTTAGCTTAGTTAGTTTTAGTTTAGCTATGGCTCGTCTTTCTTCTACTGTGATATTCTGTTGTGAAGTTATGGTGGTGGTATGGAATTCTCTAATGATGTGTGTGTTGGTTTTAATGAGTTTCCTAATGGGTGCTGATATTGTCTGTGATTTTGGTTCCCATCTGGATGGAGCTGTGAATGGTAGGGTTCGGTAGTCAGGTGTATAGTCAAAGTGGTCTAAAAGTTTCAGAGCTCTATGATACCTGTAGATGCTCCGGATTATCGGCTTGGATGTTTAAAAACTCAGTTCCGTTTGGGTTGAGTTTGTTGGTGAGCCGAAGAAAAAAATACGTGCCTAAAACGGTGGAGTTTAAGATCAATCGAAAACAAGACGGAGTTGACACGGGCACTCTGCCTCTTAGCCATGCTGTCTGGAGAGCACCATAGCGTTAGTAGGTCAAACAATCTGGCCTGTGCTAAAACTTGGTCATTTTCAGTCTCGGAGGTTGTGATATGGAGAAAGGAGATAGTGTCCTTGGATGCTGGTTCTAAAGCACTAGTGGATGGTGGGTCCTCTAACAGTGATTGCACTATGGGGACTGTACTGTCACGTAATTTGTGTTTGTACATGTGTTGGGCCCAACGAACTGCTGTCTGGAAGGCACCACTGTTAAACCTCTCTGGACTCCCATCCGGATCCGGGATATTTGTCATCGGAAACGCTGACTAGCAAGCCTAGCGCGAACGGTATATAATAAAATATAATTTACATGAAATCACAAGTGCAATATTGCAAAACACAGCTTAGCCTTTTTGTTAATCCATCTGTCGTCTCAGATTTTGAAATTATGCTTTACAGCGAAAGCAATACAAGCGTTTGTGTAAATTTATCGATCGCT
>NW_019943838.1:54149-66515 GCF_002910315.2 Salvelinus sp. IW2-2015
CGACAAAACAATAAGAACACCTAGCGTCAGGTAACTTGGTCACAAATCAGAAAAGCAATCAAATTAATCGTTTACCTTTGCTCTTCGGATGTTTTCACTCATGAGACTCCCAGTTAGACAGCAAATGTTCCTTTTGTTCCATAAAGATATTTTTTATATCCAAATACCTCCGTTAGTTTGCTGCGTTATGCCCAGGAATCCACCGGATAGAGCGGTCGCGACAACGCCGGAAAAAATTCCAAATTATATCCATAATGTCCACAGAAACATGTCAAACGTTGTTTATAATCCATCCTCAGGGTGTTTATCAAATATCTATTCGATAATATATCAACCGGGACAGTTGGCTTTTCACTAGGACCGAGAGTAACAATGGCTGCCTTTCTCTTTTGCGCAAAAATCACTGAGCCCCCACCTATCCACTTACGCAATGTGGTCGTTCACGCTCATCCTTCAAAATAAAAGCCTGAAACTATGTCTAAAGGCTGTTGACACCTTAGGGAAGACATAGAAAAAGAAGTCTAGTTGATATCCCTTTATATGGGCAATAGGGATGCATGGGAACAGAGAGGTCTCAAGAACAGGGGCACTTCCTGGTTGGATTTTCCTCAGGTTTTAGCCTGCAATATCAGTTCTGTTTAACTCACAAACAAAACATTTACAGTTTTGGAAACGTCAGAGTGTTTTCTATCCTAATCTGACGATTTATATGCATATTCTAGTTTCGGGGGCTGAGAAATAGGCAGTTTCAAATGGGTACGCCTTTTTAGCCAAAAGCGAAAATACTGCCCCATAGTCTTTTTTCCTCTTAACGGGAAGCCTGTAGGTGATAGAGTGTTTAGTATTGCCTGGTAGTGTTCATGCAGATATGCATATTTGCTGCCATCCAATMTGTTGTATTGTCAGCTACTTTCTGCTTTGTCTCTATGTTGGGGGATGATGGTTTAAAGTCTGATTTTAGTGACCTGTTTCATCATCCGCACTGGAAATGTCTGAGTGTTGAGTGCATGTTCCATGATTTGTTTGTGATGTATGGCTTGTATCAGTTTGAAGTAGGTCTTGGTTGTGTGTTGAGTGGAAGGTGTGTTAGGCATTGTGTGTTCTACTGTAGTGTGGGTGTTTGTCTCCCCCTCTTGAGGAAGGGTGTTCAAAACAGTGTATCTATTGCTAAGCATATTTAAACCAGCTAATGTTCAGTCATATACAAATGGTGGTTGTTGGATATGCTTACTGCCTTCTGTGGGTGATACAGCCTGAAAAGAGGGGTATTAGCACAGGTGGATGTTACAACCAACTTGACTGCTATACCGTTGATGTAATGAAATCCTAACCCTAACCCAAACAAACAGGAGAGACAAGACATTACATTTTAGGGTCAGGGTTAGGGGTTAAAAGTGGGGGGTTAGGGTTAGGTTAGGGTGTAGGGGTTGGGAGTTAGGGTTAGGGGTTAGGGTTCTAGTATTGAGTCGGTTGATCCACTTCCATCTCTGACACGTGGAAGCCGAAGGGTGGGAAGGGGAATGGGTGCACTCCACAGCATTGACGCGTGGGCCAGGGGGGTCCGGGCGCACCCGGCTAAAGTTGTAGACCCCATGGTTGCCCACTTGTAGAAATGCCATAGTTGGGCTTAAAACCGTCCATCTGTAGGGTTAAGGGATGGTTAAGGTTAGGGTTAGGGTTGAGGTTAGGGTTGGAGATGGTTAACTTCTCTAGGGTAGGGGGCAGCATTCGGAATTTTGGATGAAAAGCATGCCCAAATTAAACTGCTAGCTACTCATCCCCAGAAGATAAGATATGCATATAACTGGTATATTTAGATAAACACTCTGAAGTTTCTAAAACTGTTTGAATCATGTCTGTGAGTATAACATAACTTATTTAGCAGGCTAAACCCCGAGGACAAACCATTCAGGAAGTATTTTTTTTGTTGGTTTTGTAGTTTTCTATTCAATGCCATTACAGTATCTATTGACTTATGACTCAAATTGCAGTTCCTATGCCTTCCACTAGATGTCAACAGTCTTTAGAAATTGTTTCAGGCTTGTATTCTGAGAAATTAAGCAGTAAGAGCAGTCTATCCCGAGTACCGGCATTCCTCCGCATTATGTCAGAGGGCAAGGCCGATGAAGGACTGTGTTTTCTGGAGAACTACAGACGTGTCTGAGTGGTATGGGCAATGTGAAGA
Organism: Salvelinus sp. IW2-2015; assembly: GCF_002910315.2. Taxonomy (NCBI): domain Eukaryota; kingdom Metazoa; phylum Chordata; class Actinopteri; order Salmoniformes; family Salmonidae; genus Salvelinus; species Salvelinus sp. IW2-2015. The sequence goes on from NW_019943838.1 coordinate 56,335, forward strand.
CCGTGGTTTGGCACCATCCACGTAAAAAATGTACCGAGCCGATGTTCGAAGTTTCTTGAAATATCTTATTCAGTTCCGGCCGAATAGTCTGCAAGCTAAAGTCAGTGGAATTTGAAAGTTGTTACTCTGCTTGGCAAAGATGGACAGGGATTCGTGGCAGAGCCAGGCAACACACAGGGCAAAATTTCCCAAACGCTGCAGGGACGAGGTGCTCAGCGGAGTTAAGCCAGTTTGTCGAGCTAAGTAATCAAGCTATTCCTTCGGTTCTCAGTAGTCTGGAGGTCCGAGCCACCTGCTCTGACAGATGTAGGTTTGCGGCTCTCATGTCCAGCCGGTTGGCCATATTTAATGGCACTCTAAGATCCCCAGTCACCATGTTCAGTGAGAGTGATTTTACTGAAGTAACCCAGGAAAGTGGGGGTTATCAGATGTGCATTCCACAAAACGAACTATAGCTTCGGGGAGTGCAGAATTGTTATCTGAGGAGGAATACACTTGGCTTAAATGATTCCATCAGGTCAGGCCTCATCTGAGTGGAATGACCTCAGACACAGAACTCTTCTTTTTCACATCCTGCGGTCAACCGTACGGTAATCTCTGTGTATGTGGGCCAGATATTTGCAGAGTTCGGCATTGGAAGTAAAGTGACCTTCGGTACAAATCGACGAAGCGTTGCTACATTGAACTTTAACCTTTCACGAGTATCAACCCCGGATCCGGGAGCACCCCCCACCCCCCACACACTGATTAGCATAGCTAGCATAGCTTCAGAAGTAGATAGTAGCATCTAAATATCATTAAATCACAAGTCCAAGACANACGTGGAAGCCGAAGGGTGGGAAGGGGAATGGGTGCACTCCACAGCATTGACGCGTGGGCCAGGGGGGTCCGGGCGCACCCGGCTAAAGTTGTAGACCCCATGGTTGCCCACTTGTAGAAATGCCATAGTTGGGCTTAAAACCGTCCATCTGTAGGGTTAAGGGATGGTTAAGGTTAGGGTTAGGGTTGAGGTTAGGGTTGGAGATGGTTAACTTCTCTAGGGTAGGGGGCAGCATTCGGAATTTTGGATGAAAAGCATGCCCAAATTAAACTGCTAGCTACTCATCCCCAGAAGATAAGATATGCATATAACTGGTATATTTAGATAAACACTCTGAAGTTTCTAAAACTGTTTGAATCATGTCTGTGAGTATAACATAACTTATTTAGCAGGCTAAACCCCGAGGACAAACCATTCAGGAAGTATTTTTTTTGTTGGTTTTGTAGTTTTCTATTCAATGCCATTACAGTATCTATTGACTTATGACTCAAATTGCAGTTCCTATGCCTTCCACTAGATGTCAACAGTCTTTAGAAATTGTTTCAGGCTTGTATTCTGAGAAATTAAGCAGTAAGAGCAGTCTATCCCGAGTACCGGCATTCCTCCGCATTATGTCAGAGGGCAAGGCCGATGAAGGACTGTGTTTTCTGGAGAACTACAGACGTGTCTGAGTGGTATGGGCAATGTGAAGACCGTGGTTTGGCACCATCCACGTAAAAAATGTACCGAGCCGATGTTCGAAGTTTCTTGAAATATCTTATTCAGTTCCGGCCGAATAGTCTGCAAGCTAAAGTCAGTGGAATTTGAAAGTTGTTACTCTGCTTGGCAAAGATGGACAGGGATTCGTGGCAGAGCCAGGCAACACACAGGGCAAAATTTCCCAAACGCTGCAGGGACGAGGTGCTCAGCGGAGTTAAGCCAGTTTGTCGAGCTAAGTAATCAAGCTATTCCTTCGGTTCTCAGTAGTCTGGAGGTCCGAGCCACCTGCTCTGACAGATGTAGGTTTGCGGCTCTCATGTCCAGCCGGTTGGCCATATTTAATGGCACTCTAAGATCCCCAGTCACCATGTTCAGTGAGAGTGATTTTACTGAAGTAACCCAGGAAAGTGGGGGTTATCAGATGTGCATTCCACAAAACGAACTATAGCTTCGGGGAGTGCAGAATTGTTATCTGAGGAGGAATACACTTGGCTTAAACGATTCCATCAGGTCAGGCCTCATCTGAGTGGAATGACCTCAGACACAGAACTCTTCTTTTTCACATCCTGCGGTCAACCGTACGGTAATCTCTGTGAGTATGTGGGCCAGATATTTGCAGAGTTCGGCATTGGAAGTAAAGTGACCTTCGGTACAAATCGACGAAGCGTTGCTACATTGAACTTTAATCATGGGTCGGTTACAGACCGGGGAACTGTGGCTGACCATATGTGTCACTCTCTGGAAACGCAGGCACGGTACTACCGGCACCATAATTTGCCTCGTAACGCCAGCCGGGCGCGGTCACTAATTGAGGGACAAATCAATCCATGATTCACTGATAAATAATTAACATTTATTTGAAATTCACCCTTGTCTTTGTGTGTCATTTGGTCACAGTTGAGAATGTATGGAGGCCTGGGGGTCTAAATGACCTGGGTGTTATGGGGTACCAGGTGCACAGAGCTGAAGTGACAGGCCGAGATAGAGGGCAGGCAGGGTAGAGAGAGTAAGCCCAGAGGCATGGAGATATGGAGCTCCCTTGGTAACCAGTTCAATCACCAGGTACATATGCTGCACTTAGAGTCATACTTCTCTCTCATTGCACTGTCATTGAATTACATTGGGTTACCATTGGGTTACCAGGTGACCTTGGTGGGGGGTGTGGGGCCCCCCTATGGGGTCTCCCTAACCCGTGTATGGACACCCAGTCCAGCCCTGGTGGCACCAGGAGCCACCCCCCCATCGTCAACTGGTAACCCTTTCAATCACCAGGTCCACAGCCAAACAGTGCAATTTCTGAGAAGTAAAACATAGCCTGATTTCTGAGAAGTGGGGATTTAGTCGTTTTCTGCATATTTTTTTTAAACCTCCATAAGTTGACAAATGGCACCCTCAAGTGACTTTTCCCGGTAGTGGCGTGCTCCCATAGCAGACATGGAGGAAGAACTAAATGCATTAAAAACAAATGTGATAATCGGGGCTTGTAACCCAAAATAATACCAGGCCCACAAAAGTGAAGATGAGTACAGACATCCATTTTTTAAAACCTCCATAAATCACTCAGGCTGGCCCCGTAGTATGGTGGTCCCACAGTGGGCATGGAGGTCTGTAGCCCCCCTAAATGCATTTAAAACCGCTTTTAAAATCGGGCTCTGGTTACCCAAAAATGAAACAGTGCCATTTCTGAAAAGTAAAACCATTTTTTAATTTCTGAAAAGTAAAACAATGTTTTAATTTCTGAAAAGTAAAACAATTTTTTAATTTCTGAGAAGTTTGGAATTTTTTTTCAAACCTCCATATGTTGACCAACGGTGCCCTCAAGTGACTTTTCCCGGTAGTGGGGTGCTACCCAAAATAATACCAGGCCCATCAAGGGTTGACAAATTCCAAATAGTATCCGTAAAGTTCGTAGAAACAAGTCAAACGTTTTTAATAATCAATCTTCAGGTTGTTTTTAACATCAATAATCGATAATATTTCAACCGGACTGTAAACTATTCAATACTGGAGAGAAAGAAAATGTTGAGCAGTGTCACGCGCATCAACTAATGGAAGGACATCCGTCTATCCACTGACGCGTTTTGATATCTCGCTCATTTTTCAGAATAAAAGCTTGAAACTATGTCTAAAGACTGTTCACACCCCGAGGAAGCCACGGGAAAAGGAATCTGGTTGATATCCCTTTAAATGGACGAAAGGCAGGCAATAGAACAGTGATTTTTCAAAATAAGAGCCACTTCCGGGTTGGATTTCCTCAGGTTTTCCCGTGCAAAATCAGTTCTGTTATACTTAGACAATATTTTGACAGTTTTGGAAACTTTAGAGTGTTTTCTATCATACTCTGTCAATTATATGCATATTCTAGCATCTGGACCTGAGAAATAGGCAGCTTACAATGGGAACGTTATTTTTCCAAACATAAAAATTCTGCCCCCTAACTTCAAGAGGTTATCTTCTTATGGCTGCAGTCCCGTTAACGGGATCGATATGACAACAGCCAGTCGAAGTGCAGGGCGCCAAATTCAAAAAACAGAAATCTCATAATTAAAATTACTCAGACATTCATGTGTTTTATATCATTTTAAAGGTAATCTTGTTGTTAATCCCACCAAAGTGTCCGATTTCAAATAGGCTTTCAGCGAAAGCACTACAAACGATTGTTAGGTCACCACAAAAATCACAGCCATTTTTTCCAGCTAAAGATAGATTCACAAAAACCAGAATAGAGATAAAATTATTCACTAACCTTCGATTATTTTCATCAGATGACATTCATAGGACTTCATGTTACACTATATGAGCATGTTTTGTTTGATTAAATTCATATTTATATCAAAAAATCTGAGTTTAACATTGAGGCGACTAGATTCACTAGTGGCAAAAACATCAAGTGACTTTGCATAGCCACATCGTTTCAACAGAAATACTCATAAATTAGATGATAATACAGTTATACCAATGGAATTATAGATATACCTCTCCTTAATGCAACCGCTGTGTCAGATTACAAAAAAACTTTACGGAAAACGAAACCCACGCTATAATTTGAGACGGCACTCAAATAAAACAACACAGCCGCAAAGATGGCGTCAACATAAACAAGAAAATACATGATAAATATTCCTTACCTTTGATGATCTACATCAGAAAGCACACCAGGAATCCCAGGTCTACAATAAATGTTTGTTTTTTTTCGAAAAAATCCGTTATTTATGTCCAAATACCTTCTTTTGTTAGCGCGTCTGGTTTACATATCCAAACGCTAATTCTGGTCAGCGTTATATCGGACAAAAAGTGATATTACCGGTCTAAGAAACATTTCAAACTTAGTACAGAATCAATCATTAGGATGTTTTTAACATATAGCTTCAATAAAGTTCCAACCGGAGTATTCTTTCTTGTCTTCGTGAGCAAATGGAACGCAAGTGACTACCATGAGGAAAAAGCATGATCAGAAAATGGCTGCTTGATGGACACCTGACTGATTCTTCTATCATTCTCTCCCACAACATCATAGAAGTCTCATTTTAATTTATATTGATGGTTGACATCTAGTGGAACCCCTAGGCAGTGCACATCATTCATATCTCAAGGGAATTTCATTAGGGACTCTGGTGAATACATACAAGCTCAGATTTCTGACTTCCTGTTTTGATTTCAACTCAGGATTTTGCCTGCCATATGAGTTCTGTTAATCTCACAGACAGAATTCAAACAGTTTTTCGAAACTTTAGAGTGTTTTCTATCAAAACTAATAATATATGCAACTATTAGCAACTATGACTGAGGAGCAGGCCGCCCCTTTAAAAAGTGCTTTCTGGACCGTTTTTCGAAATTCTTTCGATTTGTATGTCATTTACACATGTATAAGATCTGTATGAACATACTTTAGTCAAATTTTATTATCATACTTTTTTTTTGAAATGTTTACTTGTACTTCTTTGGGCTGCAAGCCCGAGTCGTACACTTATGACAACAGCCCAGGCCAATGCAGGGCGCGAAATTCAAAATATATTTTTTAGAAATATTTTAACTTTCACACATTAACAAGTCCAATACAGCAAATGAAAGATAACCATCTTGTGAATCCAGCAACCATGTCCGATTTTTAAATGTTTTACAGCGAAAACACCACGTATATTATGTTAGCTCACACCAAATACAAAAAAGCACAGACATTTTTCACACAGCACAGGTAGCTTGCACAAAACCAACCTAACGTAACCAAGAACCACCAAACTAACCAAGAAACAACTTCATCAGATGACAGTCTTATAACATGTTATAGCATAAATCTGTTTGTTCGAAAAATGTGCATATTTCAGGTATAAATCATAGTTTTAAATTGCACCTGCAATCACAAATAGCACCGAAGCAGCTAGAACAATTACAGAGACCAAATTGAAATACCTAAATACTCATTCATAAAACATTTATGAAAAATACATGTTGTACAGCAAATGAAAGACAAACATCTTGTGAATCCAGCCAATATTTCCGATTCTTTAAGTGTTTTTAACAGCGAAAACACTATAGCATTATATTAGCTTACTACAATAGCCTACACACAACTACATTGATTCAAGCCAACAGTAGCGTAGCGAATAAACCAGCAAAGATATTAATTTTTTCACTAACCTTCTCAACTTCATCAGATGACAGTCCTATAAATCCTTTTGTCAATAGGGGGAGCTGTTTAGCCACTTTTTTTTTTTGACGTTGCCAATTAAACTGCCTAGTACTAATTCTTGCTCGTACAATTGCATATTATTGTATTATTGGATAAGAAAACACTCTCTAGTTTCTATAACCGTTGGAATTATTTCTGAGATGGAACAGAACTCATTCTACAGCACTTTTCCTGACAGGGAGTGAGATTTCAGAAATCTTGGCCTCTGGTCCCAGGTCGAGTTTAAATGTCCCGTGAATGCTATGAGGATCACACACTGCCTACGCCTTCCCTCTAGATGTCAGTAAGTGGTGACAATTTGAATGGAGTCGATTGCGCAATCAGGGCCTGTATAGAAGGCCAAAGACCGGAAGTATCTTTCTTTTGTCCCCTGCGCTGACGCACGATGGACGTCGGACTGGCCTCTTTCAAGCTTTGGTTTAGCCGGTAATATATCGCCGGTCATGTTTTTACTGGTTATAGGTGTTAAAAACATTCATAAGGTAGTTAATTTAAAACCGTTTTAGCAATTTATATCCGTTTAGTGCGATATTCTGGCATTTTTTGTGACGCACTTCCAAGAGCTGGGCACTTTTCTAGTACTTATGCCGAACGTTAGTGCCATTTCGACGGGACAAGAGGACATCTTCTCGACCAAAAGACGATTAGACCGGAGAAAGGATACATTGCCCAAGATTCTGATGGAAGATCAGCTCATAGTAAGAACTATTTAATGATGATAAAATCGTTGTTCTGTAGAAAATGTAAAACGCATATTCCGCCATTTTCTTTGGGGTAGCTTCACTTTGGCGCACCCGGTATTGTCCAGTAAGGATAATTTAAAAATGTAATTCAGCGATTGCATTAAGAACTAATTTTGTTTTCAATTGATATCCCAACTTTTATTTTTTTAGTCAGTTTATGAATAGCTTTTGATAAAAATAGGTGTCTTTCCAACATGGCGCCGGGCAGATTGCTTGAGTAGTTGGACCACTATTTCCATTGTGTAAGCACGATTTGTGCCGCTAAATATGCACATTTTTCGATCAACACTCTATATGGATTGTGTAATTTGATGTTACAGGAGTGTCATCGGAAGAATACTGAGAAGGTTAGTGAAAAGATTAATATATTTTGGTGATGATATACGCTAACGCTCTTTTTGCTTCAATCAATGCTCGGGTAATCGTTTGCCACGTGGTATGCTAATATAACGATTTATTGTGTTTTTCGCTGTAAAACACTTAGAAAATCTGAAAATATTGTCTGAATTCCACAAGATTGTGTCTTTCCATTGCTGTGCGCTGTATATTTTAAGAAATGTTTTATGATGAGTAAAATTGGTAATACACGTTGCTCTCTGTATTTATTCTAGTCGAGTTGTGATGGTGGGTTGCAATTGTAAACTATGATTTCTACCTGAAATAATGCACATTTTTTCTAACAAAACCTATCCTACTAACAATAAAATATGTTATCAGACTGTCATCTGATGAGGTTTTTTCTTGGTTAGTGGCATCAATATCTTTATTTGGCCGAAATTGGTGATAGCTACTGGTGGAGAGAAAATGGTGGACAAAGAAAAATGGTGTCTTTTTGCTAACGTGGTTAGCTAATAGATTTACATATTGTGTCTTCCCTGTAAAACATTTTACAAATCAGAAATGATTGCATGGATTCACAAGAAGTGGATCTTTCATCTGGTGTCTTGGACTTGTGATTGAATGATATTTAGATGCTAGTATTTACTTGTGACGCTATGCTAGCTATGCTATTCAGCTTTTTTACTGGGGGGGGTGGGGTGCTTCCCGGATCCGGGTTTCTGCGGCGGTAGAAGATAACATCAATTACACAATACATATATTGGTTTGTTCGAAATGTTCATATTAGCGGCACAAATCGTGGTTAACAATGTGAATACGTAGGCAAAATGCAATAAAAATTCCGGAGAAATCTTGGAGAGGCACCTAATCTAATCAATAACTAATCATAAACTTTACAAAAAAATACTGTTGGACAGCAAATTAAAGATAGTTTAGTTCTTAATGCAATCGCCGTGTTAGAATTCTAAAAATAACTTTAGACGACATCAGCTTACGTTATAGCGAGACAGCGCCCAAAATCAAAGCGAAAACACAACGACACATTTGACAGAAATAGGAAATAACATCATAAATGGTCCTACTTTTGTTGAGCTTCCATCAGAATCTTGTACAAGTGGTCCTTGGCCAGGACAATAGTTGTTTTGGATTTAGAATGCCTCTTTTTCCCTCTCCGAATGAGCAAGCAAAACTTGCCAAGTGGCGCGAAGCTCTCCATCGTCAACAAACTCAGAACACGCCAAAACCTCACAAAAAAAATTATTAAACTATATTGAAAAACATAACTTTACGTGATAATGTCACATTTATCAAATAAAATCAAAGCCGGAGATATTAGGCGTCTATAACAAAAGCTTTTTCAGAAGGCCAATGCGGAAGTCCTTTCCGCGTCTTCCTGAGCACAGGAAATTGGGGTCCTGTCATTCCAAGCTCTCTCTTTGACCATAGAAAGAGCTAGACACCCCATTTCACTCTCACTGCCTGTTGACATCTAAGTGGAAGGCGTATGAAGTGCATGTATATCCATAGATTTCAAGCAAATGAATAGAAGGCCCTGGAACAGAGCTCCGATTTCAGATTTTTCACTTTCTGACAGGAAGTTTGCTGCAAAATTAGTCTGTTTTACTCACAGATATAATTCAAGGTTTTAGAAACTTGAGTGTTTTCTATCCAATAGTAATAATAATATGCATATTGTCGAGCAAGAATTGAGTACGAGGCCGTTTGAAATGGGCACCTTTAATCCAAGCTACTCAATACTGCCCCTGCAGCACATAAGAAGTTAAGGCATATGTTTTGTGGCATTTTGCAATATGATTTCATAGTCGAAAATAACGACTTTTTAAAAGGCCAAAATGAAGCATTTAAAACCGTATTGAAAATCGTGCCTGGTAACCAGAACATGAAACAAGATTATTTTTTGTATTTTTTTGAAAACCTCCATAAATCATCAGGCCAGCACCCATTGATTTGGGGCAGTAGTATAGTGCTCCCATAGCGGGCATGGAAGTCTGGATGCCACCAAAAAGCATTTAAAAACCGTTTAGAAAAATCACGCCTGTTAACCCAAAACATGAAATAGAATATTTTTTGGAAAACCTCCATAATCACTCAGGCCAGCACCCATTGATTTGGGGCAGTAGTATAGTGCTCCCATAGCGGGCATGGAAGTCTGGATGCCACCAAAAAGCATTAAAACCGTTTAGAAAAATCACGCCTGTTACCCAAAACATGAAATAGAATATTTTTTGGAAACCTACATAAAATCACTCAGCGGACCCCATTGATTTTTGGCAGTAGTATAGTGCTCCCAGAGCGGGTATGGAAGTCTGGATGCCCCCTAAGCATTTAAGGCTCTGTGTGTCTTTAAGCACCATACTTTTTCACTCAATCCTTTGCTGTGTGTGTGCGTGTGTGTGTGTGTGTGTGTGAGAGAGATTTTCTTTGACATCTGTTAGAGAAATGACTGATTTACAGTTCATGAGGGTTGCCTATCACACATTTAAGTTTTGGAAAGATCTGACTTTTTTAACCCTTAAAACAGCACCTATGACCCATTTAAGGCACTTCCGGTTGCACAGGAAGCTATGAATACATATCCTGATCGGGGTATGCTTTTACAGAATCCTGAGTTTTAAGTCTATACGTTAAGAACTGACTGATTTACACAGGGTTGAATGCACTATTATCACAAACTGCAGGTTGGGTATTGCAAACACTTTTAGGGTGATTTATATCACTTCCGTTGCTCCAGGAAGCTTGAATCGACACAGGTAGACCTCATAGTGGCTTGATGGATTGTCATCGAAGACAGGTTCATAAGGCATTCATAACCACATAGGTTTTCAGGTTGAATTTAGGGTGCAGGCAATGTATTCTATGGAGAGAGATG
>NW_019943838.1:66540-69963 GCF_002910315.2 Salvelinus sp. IW2-2015
GACCGGCTCACCCTTCTCCATATCCCAATATCAACACTAGGTAGAGAAAGGAAATTCTGGACACGTCATTCCAAAAGCTCTTGTTCGACCTCAGATCAAGCTAGACACCCCATTCCACCTTCCACTGCCTGTTGACATCTAGTGGAAGGCGTATGCAGTGCATGCATATCCATAAATATAAGGCAATTCAATAGGCAGGCCCTGAAACAGTCTCGTTTTCAGATTTTTCACTTCCTATCTGGAAGTTTGCTGCCAAATGAGTTCTGTTTTACTCACAGATATAATTCAAACAGTTTTAGAAACTTGAGTTTTCTATCCAATAGTAATAATAATATGCATATTGTACGATCTAGAATAGAGTACGAGGCAGTTTAATTTGGGCACGATTTTTTTCCCAAAGTGAAAACAGTGCCCCCTATTAAGAAGTTAACTGTTAAGGGATAATGCCACAAGGTCAAGGTTAGGCTTGCACAGAGACCTTAGGAACGTTCCCGAGGTCAAATTGTGCTTCTAACCTTAACGGTTCTCTCTCTGTCTCCCAAAAGCAAAAGACTTGAAATGTAGGTCAAGGGTCATTTGGGTCCTTCTTGTCACTGTCGCTGTGCTCAGACCGAGCGAGCTACGGTCAAGCGGGGCATCTCGAACTCGGCACGGCCAGGAGACTATGGTGATGTTATTTTTAGTGGTGATTACAGAATGCTATTTTGGTGATCTTTTTCACTGTTGAAACATATTGCAAATGCACGTAACATTTGCAATATGATTCAGTGAAAAACAACACATCATATTGCAAATGTAACGCGCCTTTGCAATATGTTTCAATGGGCATATAGCATCACGAAATTGGCATTCTCTTAAATACTGCAGAAATGCAAAATTGACTGGCCTGATGAACTCGGGATGGCCGGGCAGTGATAGTGGTTCCTCTCCATCGCTCGTTGCGTTGATTTCATCATGTTGATTTTGGTGATGGTACCTCACTGTTGAAACAAGTCAGTGTCCATCAATTAGATATTTTCAGACACCAAACTGATACCATCTGACTCCAAACTCACTTTTTCCAACTCGTTTAGAAGCCAACTATCACATACTTCAGAGCAGGCCCAAAATTCACAGCACCTTCCATTTAAACCATAATAAAAACATATAACACGTAGTTACGTTCTAGCTGCAGCTCCAGTTCTGACATTGTGTAGGCCTATGTGAGGCGACCTCGAATCCCAAGTTTCGGCTCGATAGGTCATTCGGTGCCCGAGCAAGACCTTAATTGGTGCTGAAATTCTACTTTTTTCCATGCCTTGCTACGGGGTCCTTGAATGAGCTATCGGACAGAAATGTCGGGGTCCGTCTCTATGGGCTGAGCCGGTTTCAATGCACCTAGTCTTGCGACTCAGCGACTTTTCTAAATGTCGCCATTTTCGTAATGCTCAAAATGAATTGAAGTCATTGCAAATGTACGAGGCTGTTTAACGGTCTGAGAACCTTCTGGAGCCACAACTCACCGTGCACAATCGACCTGAGCTCTAGAACAGGTTTGTAAAGTTTCAGAACTCTAGGTCTGACGGTTTTTTAAAAGTTCGAACAACGTTAACGATTGCAGGCACTATCTGTCTCTAAGCCGCTCAGAAAGGATGGATTGACACACTGTGGGTGTGTGAGTTTCTTGGGAATCTGATGGGATGAATGACTGATTTACAGTTCATGAGGGTTGCCTATTCAGATATATTACGTTTTGGAAAGATTTGACTTTTTTAACCTTTCGAAACAGCCCATTTGACACCAATTATGGCACTTCCGGTTGGCACAGGAAGCTAAAAGTAAACATATATCCTCACCGGAGTAGGCTTTTACAGAATCCTGAGTTTTAAGTCTATACGTTAAGAACTCACTGATTTACATAGGGTTGAATGCACTATTTCTCTCAAACTGCAGGTTGGGTATTGCAAAACACTTTTAGGGTGATTTTACCACTTCCGGTTGCTCCAGGAAGCTTAGAATCGACATAGGTAGACCTCAGTGGCTTGATGGATTGTCATCGAAGACAGGTTTGTAAGTCATTCATAACCCACATAGGTTTCAGGTTGAATTTAAAGGAGCAGGCAATGTATTCCTATGGGGAGAGATGTCATTGTAAACTGTTTGATGTAAACACCTTATATGGTCTCACAAGGGGTCTGAGGATCTCATCTCGGTACCTAATGGCAGTAAGGCTACCTCTGGCAAGCACATGGAGGGCTGTGCGGCCAAACAAAGAAATGCCACCCCATGACTGACCCACCGCCAAACAGGTCATGCTGGAGGATGTTGCAGGCAGCAGAACGTTCTCCACGGCATCTCCAGACTCTGAGCACATGAGCACATTTGACAGACGTGACAGTGTGAACCTGCTTTCATCTGTGAAGAGCACAGGGCGCCAGTGGCGAATTTGCCAATCTTGGTGTTCTCTGGCAAATGCCAAACATCCTGCAGTGTTGGGCTGTAAGCACAACCCCCACCTGTGGACGTCGGGCCCTCATACCACCCTCATGGAGTTTGTTTCTGACCGTTTGAGCAGACCCATGCACATTTGTGGCATGCTGCAGGTCATTTTGCAGGGCTCTGGCAGTGCTCCTCCTTGCAAAAAGGCGGAGGTAGCGGTCCTGCTGCTGGGTTGTTGCCCTCCTACGGCCTCCTCCACGTCTCCTGATGTACTGGCCTGTCTCCTGGTAGCGCCTCCATTCTCTGGACACGACGCTGACAGACACAGCAAACCTTCTTGCCACAGCTCGCATTGATGTGCCATCCTGGATGAGCTGCACTACCTGAGCCACTTGTGTGGGTTGTAGACTCCGTCTCATGCTACCACTAGAGTTAAAGTTTTGGAAAGATTGAACTTTTTTAACCTTTCAAAACAGCCCTATGACCCCATTTAGGCACTTCCGGTTGGCACAGGAAGCTAAGTAAAAATACATATCTACGGGGTAGGCTTTTACAGAATCCTGAGTTTTAAGTCTATACGTTAAGAACTACTGATTTACAAGGGTTGAATGCACTATTTCCAAACTGCAGGTTGGGTATTGCAAACACTTTTAGGGTGATTTTACACTTCCGGTTGCTCCAGGAAGCTTAGAATCGACAAGGTAGACCTCAGTGGCTTGATGGATTGTCATCGAAGACAGGTTTAAGCCATTCATAACCCACATAGGTTTCAGGTTGAATTTAAAGGAGCAGGCAATGTATTCCTATGGGGAGAGATGTCATTGTAAACTGTTTGATGTAAACACCTTTATGGTCTCACAAGGGGTCTGAGGATCTCATCTCATGCTACCACTAGAGTGAAAGCACCGCAAGCATTCAAAAGTGACACATCATCAGCCAGGAAGCATAGGAACTGAGAGTGGTCTGTGGTCACCACCTGCAGAACCACTCCTTTATTGGGGGTGT
>NW_019943838.1:71059-75229 GCF_002910315.2 Salvelinus sp. IW2-2015
GTGGAAAGCACCGCCAGCATTCAAAAGTGACCAAAACATCAGCCAGGAAGCATAGGAACTGAGAAGTGTTGTCTGTGGTCACCACCTGCAGAACCACTCCTTTATTGGGGGTGTCTTGCTAATTGCCTATAATTTCCACCTTTGTCTATTCCATTTGCACAACAGCATGTGAAATTTATTGTCAATCAGTGTTGCTTCCTAAGTGGACAGTTTGATTTCACAGAAGTGTGATTGACTTGGAGTTACATTGTGTTGTTTTATGTGTTCCCTTTTATTTTTTGAGCAGTGTATAATACAGGCCTGGTCTATGATAATACAAGCCTGGTCTACTATAAACAGATGAGGTATAATATAATACAGGCCAGGTCAATTATAATACAGACCAGGTCTATTTTAATACAGATCAGATCTACAGGCCAGGTCTAGTATAATACAGTTCAGTTATTTTATAATACAGACCAATGCTATTATAATACAGGCTAGGTCTTACAAAACAGGTCTAGTATAAACAGGCAGGTGATTATAATAAGCATGTATATACAATACAGGCCAGGTGTATTACAATACAGGCCAGGTGTATTACAAATACAGGCCAGGTGTATTACAATACAGGCCAGGTGTATTACAATACAGGCCAGGTGTATTACAATACAGGCAGGTGTATACAATACAGGCCAGGTGTATTACAATACAGGCCAGGTGTATTACAATACAGGCCAGGTGTATTACAATACAGGCCAGGTGTATTACAATACAGGCCAGGTGTATTACAATACAGGCCAGGTGTATTACAATACAGGCCAGGTGTATATAATACAGGCCAGGTGTATTATAATACAGGCAGGTGTATTATAATACAGGCCAGGTGTATTATAATACAGGCCAGGTGTATTATAATACAGGCCAGGTGTATTACAATACAGGCCAGGTCCAGTATAATACAGGTCAGGGCTATTATATACAGGCCAGGTATACATGCCAGGTCTAGTATAATACAGGCCAGGTCTGGTATTATACAGGCCAGGTCTAGTATAATAACAGGCCAGGTCTAGTATAATACAGGCCAGGTCTAGTATTATACAGGCCAGGTCTAGTAGAATACAGGCCAGGTCTAGTAGAATACAGGCCAGGTCTAGTAGAATACAGGCCAGGTCTACAGGCCAGGTCTATTAAAATAAAGACCAGGTCTATTATAATACAGGTCATATCTATTATAATACAGGCCAGGTATATTTAAATACAGATCAGGTCTAGTATAATACAGGCCACGTGTATGATTATAAAGGCCAGATCTATAGGCCAGGTCTAGATAATATAGGCCAGGTCTAGTATAATACAGCTTGCTAATTGCCTATAATTTCCACCTGTTGTCTATTCCATTTGCACAACAGCATGTGAAATTTATTGTCAATCAGTGTTGCTTCCTAAGTAGACAGTTTGATTTCACAGAAGTGTGATTGACTTGGAGTTACATTGTGTTGTTTAAGTGTTCCCTTTATTTTTTTGAGCAGTGTATAATACAGGCCTGGTCTACTATAATACAGACAAGGTATAATATAATACAGACCAGGTCTATTATAATACAGGCCAGGTCTAGTATAATCCAGGCCAGGTCTAGTATAATACAGGCCAGGTCAATTATAATAAAGACCAGGTCTATTTTAATACAGATCAGATCTACAGGTCAGGTCTAATATAGTACAGGCCAGGTCTAATATAATACAGGCCAGGTCTATTATAATACAGGCAAGGTCTATTATAATACAAGCCAGGTGTATTATTATACAGGCCAGGTTTATTACAATACAGACCAGGTCTATTATAATACAGGTCAGGTGTATTATAATACAGGTCAGGTGTATTATAATACAGGCCAGGTCTAGTATAATACAGTCCAGGTCTATTATAATAAAGGCCAGGTCTGTTATAATACAGGCCAGGTCTATTATCATACAGACCAGGTTTATTATTATACAGGCCAGGTCTACAGGCCAGGTGTATTATTATACCGGCCAGGTCTATTATAATACAGATCAGGTCTATTATTATACAGGCCAGGTCTAGTAAAATACAGGCCAGGTCTATTATAATACAGGCCAGGTCTATTATAATACAGGCCAGGTCTATTATAATACAGGCCAGGTCTATTATAATACAGGCCAGGTCTACTATAATAAAGACCACGTCTATTATAATACAGGCCAGGTCTATTATAATAAAGACCAGGTCTATTATAATAAAGACCAGGTCTATTATAATACATAAATTATAATAAAGACCAGGTCTATTATAATACAGGCCAGGTCTATTATAATAAAGATTAGGTCTATTACAATACAGGTCAGGTCTACAGGCCAGGTCTATTATAATGCAGGCCATGTTTATTATAATATATGCCAGTTCTAGTAAAATACAGGCCAGGTCTATTATAATACAGGCCAGGTCTATTATAATACAGGCCAGGTCTACTATAATACAGGCCAGGTCTTTTATAATACAGGCCAATGCTATTATAATACAGGCCAGGTCTACAAAACAGGTCTAGTATAATAGAAGGCAGGTCTATAATAATACAGGCTAGGTCTATTATAATACAGTCCACGAATACAGGCCAGGTCTAGTATGATACAGGCCAGTTCTATTGTAATACATACCAGGTCTACAGGCTACGTCTAGTATAATACAGGTCAGGGATTTTATAATACAGACCAGGTCTACTATAATACAGGCCCAGTCTATTATAATACAGGCCAGGTCTATCATAATAAAGACCAGGTCTATTATAATACAGGCCAGGGCTAATATAATACAGGCCAATGCTATTATAATACAGGCCAGGTCTACAAAACAGGTCCAGTATAATAGAGGGCAGGTATATAATACAGGCCAGGTCTATTACAATACAGCCCAGGTCTATTACAATACAGACCAGGTCTATTATAAAACAGACCAGGTCTATTATAATACAGGCCAGGTCTATTATAATACAGGGCAGGTGTATTATTATATAGGCCAGGTCTAGTATAATACAGGCCAGGTTTTTTATAAAAACGGCCAGGTCTAGTATAATACAGGCCAGGTTTATTATAAAACAGGCCAGGTCTACATGCCAGGTCCAGTATAATACAGGTCAGGGCTATTATAATATAGACCATGTTTTTTATAATACAGGCCAGGTCTATTATAATACAGGCTAGTTATACATGCCAGGTTTAGTATAATACAGGCCATGTCTATTATTACACAGGCCAGTTCTAGGGTAATACAGGCCATGTCTATTATAATACAGGCCAGGTCCAATACCAAACAGGTCAATGCTATTATAATACAGGCCAGGTCTATTATAATACAGGCCAGGTCTATTATAATACAGGCCAGGTCTATTATAATACAGATCAGGTCTATTATTATACAGGCAAGGTCTAGTATAATACAGGCCAGATCTACAGACCAGGTGTATTATTATACAGGCCAGATCTACAGGCCATGTCTAGTATAATACAGGCAAGGCTTAGTATAATACAGGCCAGGTCTATTGTAATAAAGACCAGGTCTATTATAATACAGGCCAGGTCCATTATAATACAGGCCAGGTCTATTATAATAAAGACCAGGTCTATTATAATACGGGCCAGGTCTATTATAATACGGGCCAGGTCTATTATAATACGGGCCAGGTCTATTATAATACAGGCCAGGTCTATTATAATACAGGCCTGGTCTACAGGCCAGTTGTATTATAATACAGGTCAGGTCTATTATAATACAGGCCAGCTCTCTTCAAATACAGACCAGGTCTATTATAATACAGGCCAGGTCTATTATAATACAGGCCTGGTCTATTATAATACAGGCCAGCTCTTTTCAAATACAGACCAGCTATATTATAATACATATCAGGTCTATTATTATTCAGGCAAGGTCTAGTATAATACAGGCCAGGTCTACAGACCAGGTGTATTATTATACAGGCCAGATCTACAGGCCAGGTCTATTATAATATATGCTAGGTCTATTATAATAAAGACCAGGTCTATCATAACACAGGCCAGGTCTATTATAATACAGGCCAGGTCTATTATTAACAAGGCCAGGTCTATAATAATACAGACCATGTCTTTTATAATATAGGCCAGTTCTATTATAATACAGGCCAGGTCTATTATACAG
>NW_019943838.1:75244-76164 GCF_002910315.2 Salvelinus sp. IW2-2015
CAGGTCTATTATAATACAGGCCAGGTCTATTATAATACAGGCCAGGTCTATTATAATAAAGACCAGGTCTATTATAATAAAGACCAGGTCTATTATAATACAGGTCAGGTCTATTATAATACAGGCCTGGTATATTATAATACAGGCCAGGTATATTACTATACAGATCAGGTCTATTGTTATACAGGCAAGTTCTATTATAATACAGGCCAGGTCTGTTATATTACAGGCCAGGTCTATTATAATACAGGACAGGTCTATTATAATACATGCCAGGTATATTATAATACAGGCCAGGTCTATTATAATACAGGCCAGGTCTATTATAATACAGACCAGGTCTATTATAATACAGACCAGGTCTATTATAATACAGGCCCGGTCTATTATAATACAGACAAGGTCTATTATAATACAGACACGGTCTATTTTAAGACAGGCCTGGTTTACAGGCCAGTTCTATTATAATACAGGTCAGGTCTATTATAATACAGATCAGGTTTATTATTATACAGGCAAGGTCTAGTATAATACAGGCCAGGTCTACAGACCAGGTGTATTATTATACAGGCCAGAACTACAGGCCAGGTCTAGTATAATACAGGCCAGGCCTAGTATAATACATGCCAGGTCTATTATAATATATGCTAGGTCTATTATAATAAAGACCAGGTCTATTATAACACAGGCCAGGTCTATTATAATACAGGCCATGTCTATTAAAATACAAGCCAGCTCTAGTCAAATACAGACCAGGTCTATTATAATACAGACCAGGTGTATTATAATACAGGTCAGGTCTGTTATATTACAGGCCAGGTCAATTATAATACAGGACAGGTCTATTATAATACAGGACAGGTCTATTATAATACATGCCAGGTCTATTATAGTACAGGCCAGGTCTATTACAGTACAGG
>NW_019943838.1:76189-85096 GCF_002910315.2 Salvelinus sp. IW2-2015
TTAAAGCATTTTGGAAAGATCTGACTTTTTTTAACCCTTCAAAACAGCACCTTGACCCCATTTTAAGGCACTTCCGGTTGGCACAGGAAGCTATAAGTAAATACATTATCCTGATCGGAGGTATGCTTTTACAGAATCCGTGAGTATTTAAGTACTATTACGTTAAAGAACTGACTGAGTTTTACACAGGGTTGAATGCACTATATATCACAAACTGCAGGTTGGGTATTGCAAAACACTATTTAGGGTGATTTATTCACTTTCCGCGTTGCTCCAGGAAGCTTGGAATCGACACAGGCGTAGACCTATTAGTGCCTTTGATGGATTGTCATCGAAGACACGGTCATAAGGCATTCATAACCCACATAGTTTCAGGTTGAATTTAGGTCGTGCAGCAATGCTATCGGATGAGAGAGATGTCATTGTAAAACTGTTTATGCTAGACACCTTCTATGGTCTCACAAGCGTGGTCTGAGGATACTCATCTCATTTGCACCACTAGAGTGTAGCAGTGAAAGCACCGCCAGCATTCAAAAGTGACCAAAAACATCACAAGCCAGGCAAGCATTAGGAACTGCAAAGTGGTCTGTGGTCACCACCTGCAGAACCACTCCTTTATTGGGTGGTTGTCTTGCTTAATTGCCTATAATTTTCCACCTGTTGTCATATTCCATTTGCACAACCAGCATGTGAAATTTATTGTCAATCAGTGTTGCTTCCTAAGTAGAACAGTTTGATTTTCACAGAAGTGTGATTGACTTGGAGTTAATTGTGTTGTTTAAGTGTTCCCTTGTATTTTTTGAGCAGTGTATAATACAGTCCTGGTTCTTTCACTATAATACAGACAGCGTATAATATAATACAGACCAGGATCTATTTATAATACAGGCCACGGTCTAGTATAATCCAGGCCAGGATTCTAGTATAATACAGCCAGGTCAATTATAATAAAGACCAGGTCTTATTTTAATACAGATCAGAATCTACAGCGTCAGGTCTAATATAGTACAGGCCAGTCTAATATAATACAGGCCAGGTTCATATTTATAATACAGAAGGTCTATTATTAATTACAAGGCCAGCGTGTTGTATTATTATACAGGCCACGTTTATTACAAATACAGACCAGTCTATTATAATACAGGTCAGGTGTATATAATACAGGTCAGGTGTTATTATAATACAAGGCCAGGTCTAGTATAATACAGTCCAGGTCTTATTATAATAAAGGCCAGGTCATGTTTATAATACAGCCAGGTTCCTATTATCATACAGACCAGGTTTATTTATGTAACAGGCCAAGTCTTACAGGCCAGCGTGGTATTATTATACCGGCCCAGGTACTATTTATAATACAGATTCAGGTCTATATATACAGCCAGTAGGTCTAGTTATATATATACAGGCCAGGTCTATTATAATACAGGCCAGGTCTTATTATAATCAGCCAGGATCTATTATAAGTGACAGGCCAGTTTTTTTTTTTTTTTCCTTAGTATAATACAGGCCAGGCTCTACATAAATAAAGACCACGTCTAGTATAATACACGCCAGGTCTATTATAAATAAAGACCAGGTCTATTATAATAAAGACCAGCGTCTATTATAATAACAATTAAATTATTAATAAAGACCATGTATTATAATACAGGCCAGGTCTATTATAATAAAGATTAGCGTCTATTACAATTACAGTCAGGTTCTACAGGCCAGGTCATGATAATGCAGGCCCATGTTTATTATTAATATATGCCAGTTCTAGCTAAAATACAGGCCAGGTCTATTATAATACAGGCCAGGTCTATTATAATTTACAGGCCAGGTCTACTATTAATACAGGCCAGGTCTTTTATAATTACAGGCCAATGCTATTATAATTACCAGGCCAGTCTAACAAAACAGGTCTAGTATAATAGAAGGCAGAGTCTATAATAATACAGCTAGGTCAATTATAATACAAGTCACGAATAAGGCCAGCGTCTAGGTATGATTACAGGCCATTCTATTGTAATACATACCAGGGCTAAGGCTACGCTTCCAGTATATACATACAGGTCAGGGATTTTATAATACAGACCAGCGTCTACTATTATACAGCCCAGTCTTAAATACAGCCAGGCTATCAAATAAGACCAGGTTACTATTTATACAGCCAGGGCTAATATAATACAGGACACAATAGCTATTAATTAATACAGCCAGGTCTACAAACAGCGTCCAGTATAATAGAGGGCAGGGATATTAATACAGGCCAGGTATATTACAATACAGCCCCAGGTCTATAAAAAAAAACTACAATAACAGACCAGGTCTATTATAAAAACAGACCACGGTCTATTATAATACAGGCCACGGTCTATTATAATACAGGGCAGGTGCTATTATTTATATAGCAGGTTCTAGTATTAATACAGCCAGTTTTTTATAAAAACGGCCAGGTCTAGTATAATACAGGCTAGGTTATTATAAAACAGGCCAGGTCTACATGCCAGCCAGTATAATACAGGTCAGGGCTTATTATAAATATAGACCATGCTTTTTATAATAAGGCCAGTCTATTATAATACAGGCTAGTTATACATGCCAGTTTGTTATAATACAGGCCATTGTCTATATTACACAGGCCAGTTTCTAGGGTAATAACAAGGCCATGTCTATTATAATTACAGGCCAGGTCCAATTACCAAACAGGTCAATGCCTATTATAATTACAGGCCATGGGTCATTATGAATACAGGCCAGGTCCTATTATTAATACAGGCAGGCTCTATGTAATTAATACAGTCAGGCTTCTATTATTATACAGGCAAGGTCTAGATATAATACCAGGCAGATCTACAGACCAGGTGTATTATATACAGGCCAGATCTACAGGCCATGTCTAGTATAATACAGCAAGGCTAGTATTAATTACAGGCCAGGTCTTATTGTTAATACAAGACCAGGTCTATTATAATACAGGCCAGGTCCATTATAATACAGGCCAGGCTCTTATTATGAGAGTGAGAGAGACCAGGTCTATTATAATACGCTGCCAGGTCCATTATAATGACGGGCCAGGTCTATTATAATACGGGCCAGGCTCTATTTATAATACAGGCCAGCGTCTGATTATAATACAGGCCTGGTCTACAGGCCGTTGTATTATAATACAGTCAGCGTCTATTATAATACAGGCCAGCTCTCTCAAAATACAGACCAGGTCTCATTATAATACAGGCCAGGTCTATATAATACAGGCCGGCGTCTATTATAATTACAAGGCCAGCTCTTTTTCAGAATATACAGGACCAAGCTATATATATACATTATCAGTCTATTATTATGTCAGCAAGGTCTAGATAATAATACAGGCCCAGGTCTACAGACCATTGGAGCATTATTATCTACAGGCCAGATCTTTACAGGCCAGGTCTATTATTAATTATTATGCTAGCGTCTATTATAAATAAAGACCAGGTCTAAAATTTCATTAACACAGGCCAGGTCTATTATAATACAGGCCAGGTTACTATATTAACAAGTTCCAGGTCTATAATAATACAGAACCATGTCTTTTATAATATAGGCCAGTTCTATCTATAAACAGGCCAGTGTCTATTATACAGGCCAGGTCTACAGGTCAGGTCTATTATAAACATGGCCAGGTCTATGTATTAAATACAGGCCAGGTCTATTATAATAAAGACCAGGTCTATTATAATGAAAGACCAGGTCTTTATAATTACAGCCGTCAGGTCTATTATAATACAGCGCCTCGTATATTATATTACAGGCCAGGTATATTACGATACAGATCAGGTCTATTGTTATACAGGCAATTCTATTATAATAAACAGGCCAGGGCTGTTATCATTACAGCCAGGTCTATTATAATACAGCGGACAGTTATTTATAATACATGCCCAGGTATATTATCAATACAGGCCAGGTCTATTATAATACAGGCCAGGTCTATTATAATACAGACCAGGTCTATTATTAATACAGACCAGTCTATTATAATAACAGGCCCGCGTCTATTAATTATGAATTACAGAACAAGGTCTATTATAATACAGACACGGTCTATTTTAAACAAGGCCTGGTTATACAGGCCAGTTCTATTATAATACAGGTCAGCGTCTATTATAATACAGCATCACGGTTTATTATTATACAGGCAAGGTCTAATAATACAGGCGCAGGTCTACAGACCAGGTGTATTATATACAGGGCCAGAAACCTACAGGCCAGGTCTAGTATAATACAGCGCCATTTGCCTATATGAATACATGCAGGTCTATTATAATATATTGCTAGGTCTATTTATAAAAAGACCAGGTTCTATTATAACACAGGCCAGGTCTATTATAATACAGGCCATGTCTATTTTAAAATACAAGCCAGCTCTAGTAAATACAGACCAGGTTCTATATAATAAACAGACCAGGTGTATTATAAATACAGCGTCAGGTCGCTTCATATTACAAGGCCCAGGTCAATTATAATACAGACAGGTCTATTCATAATAACAGGACAGCAGATCATATTATAATACATGCCAGGTCTATTATAGTAAGGCCAGAGTCATATTTACAGCTACAGGACCAAGATCTACAGACCAGTCTTATTATAATACAGGTCAGGTCTTATATAATACATTACCAAGAGGATTATATATTAATACAGGCCAGGTTCTATTATAATACGGCGGCCAGTCTATTATAATACATGGCCAGCTTGTTTTGTAATTACAGACCAGGTCAATTATAATATTGACCAGGTTATATTATAATACGGGCCACGGTTCTATTATAATACAGGCCAGGTTCTATTAAAATACAAGCCAGCTCTAGTCAAATACAGACCAGGTCTATTATAATTACAGGACCAGTCTATTATAATACAGGTCAGGTCTGTTATGATTACAGGCCAGGTCAATTGATAATACAGGACAGGTCTATTTATAATACATGCCAGGTCTATTATAATACATGCCAGGGCTATTTATTAGTACAGGCCAGCGTCATATTACACGTGACAGGACAAGTCTACAGACCAGGTCTGATTATAATACAGGTCAGCAGGTCTATTATAATACATACCAGGTATATTATAATACAGACCAAATCTATTATAATACAGGCCAGGTCTATTATAATACGGGCCAGGTATATTATAATACGGGCCAGGTATATTATAATACGGGCCAGGTCTATTATAATACAGGCCAGGTCTACAGACCAGGTCTATTAATATTCAGGCCAGGTCTACTATATAACAGGCCAGGTATATTATAATGCAGGCCATGTCTTTTATAATACAGACCATGTCTATTTATAATACAGACCAAGTATATTATAATACAGGCCAGGTCTATTATATTACAGGCCAGGTCAATTAAATGACAGACCAGGTCTATTAATAGGCAGACCAGGTCTATTATAATACTGGCCAGGTCTACAGGCCAGGTCTTTTATAATACAGACCAGGTATATTATATTACAGACCATGTCTATTATAATACTGCCAGGTCTATTATAGTACATTACAGGTCTATTATTATACAGGCCATGTCTTTTATAATACAGGCCAGGTCTACAGGCCAGGTCTATTATAATACAGACCAGGGCTATTAAATTACAGACCAGGTCTATTATAATACAGGCCAGGTAATCAGGCCAGGTATGTTATTATATAAGCCAGGTCTATTATAATACAGACCAGGTCTATTATAATACCGGCCAGGTCTATTATAAAACAGGCCAGTTATATTATAATACAGACCAGGTCTATTATAATACAACCCAGGTCTATTATAATAAAGGCCAGGTCTATTATAATACAGACCAGATCTATTATAATACATACCAGGAATAATATAATACAGACCAGGTCTATTATAATAAAGGCCAGGTCTATTATAACACAGACAAGGTCTATTATAATACAGGCCTGGTCTACAGGTCAGGTCTATTATAATACCGGCCAGGTATATTATAATACAAGCCAGGTCTATTATAATACAGACCAGGTCTATTATAATACAGACCAGGTCTATTAAATTACAGACCAGGTCTATTAAATTACAGACCAGGTCTATTAAATTACAGACCAGGTCTATTAATAGACAGGCCAGGTCTATTATAATACTGGCCAGGTCTACAGGTCAGGTCTATTATAATACAGACCAGGTCAATTAAATTACAGACCAGTTATATTATAATACAGACCAGGTATAATATAGTACAGGCCAGGTATATTATAATGCAGGCCAGGTCTACAGGCCAGGTCTATTATAATACAGGCCAGATCTATTATAATACAGGACAGGTCTATTATAATACAGATCAGGTCTATTAAATTACCGACCAGGTCTATTATAATACAGATCAGGTCTATTAAATTTCCGACCAGGTCTATTATTATACAGGCCAGGTCTATTATAATACAGGCCATGTTTACAGTCCAGGTCTAGTATAATACAGGTCAGGTCTATTATAATACAGACCAGGTATATTATAATACAGGCCAGGTCTATTATAATACAGGCCAGGTCATCAAGCCAGGTATATTATTATATAGGCAAGGTCTATTATAATACAGACCAGGTCTATTATAATACAGGCAAAGGTCTATTATAATTCAAACCAGTTCTATTATAATACAGGCCAGGTCTATTATATTACAGGCCAGGTCTATTATATTACAGGCCTGATCTATTATAATACAGGCCAGGTCTATTATAATACAGACCAGGTCTATTATAATACAGGCAACGGTCTATTATAATTCAAACCAGTTCTATTATAATACAGGCCAGGTCTATTATGATACAGGCCTGATCTATTATAATACAGACCAAGTCTATTTTAAAATAGACCAGGTCTATTATAATACAGGCCTGATCTATTATAATAAAGACCAGGTCGATTATAATACAGACCTGGTATATTATAATACAGACCAGGTCTATTATAATACAGGCCAGATCTATTATAATACAGACCAGTTCTTATAATATACAGGCCAGGTCTATTATAATACAGGACTATAATTAGCACCTGGGCCTGTATTATAATAGACCTGCGTCCTGTATTATCAATAGACCTGGTCTGTATTATGTTTTGACCTGGCCTTTAGACCGGGCCTGTATTATAATAGACCTGGCCTGTATATTATAAGAACTGGTCTGTATTTAGAATAGATCTGGCCTGTATTTTATAATAGACCTGGCCTGCTATTATAATAGACCTGGTCTGTATTATAATAGACCTGGACTCGTAAACCTGGCCTGTATTATAATATACCAGCGTCTGTTTCATAATATTCCTGGCCGGTTTTATAATAGACCTGGTCTGTATTAGTAATAGAACTGGTTTGAATTACAATAGACCTTTGCCGGTATTATAATAGACCTGGTCTGTATCATATAATAGACCGGCCTGTATTATTAATAGACTGGTCTGAATTTATAATAGACCTTTGCCTGTATTATAATAGACCTGGTCTGTATTTATAATAGACCTGGTCGTGTATTATAATACGACCTGGTCTGTATTATTATAATAGACCTGGTCTGTATTATAATAGACTGGCCGTGTTATTATAATAGAAACTGGTTTGAAATTACAATAGACCTTTGCCGGTTTTATAATAGACCTGGTCTGTATTATAATAGACCTGGCCTATATAATAATATACCTGGCCTGATGACCTGGCCTGTATTATATATTACCTTGTCTGTATTATAATAGACCTGACCTGTATTATACTAGACCTGGACTGTATTATACTAGACCTGGCCTGTATTATAATAGACCTGGTCGTAATTTAATAGCACTGGCCTGTATTATAATAGACCTGGTCGGTAATTTAATAGACCTGATCTGTATTATAACAGACCTGGCCTGTATTATAATAGACTGGTAGGTAATTTAATAGACCTGATCTGTATTATAATAGACCTGGCCTGTATTATAATAGACCTGGTCTGTATTATAATAGACCTGGACTGTAGACCTGGCCTGTATTATAATGGAACTGGCCTAAATTATAATGGACATGCCTGTAATATAATAGACCTGGCCTTTATTATAATAGACCTTGCAATGTACTATAATAGACCTAGGCAGTATTACAATAGACCTGGCCTGCTATTATAATAGACCTGGCCTGTATTATAATAGAACCTGGCCTTGTATTATAATAGACCTGGCCTGTATTATAATAGACCTCCTGTATTAATGACTGGCTGTATTATAATAGACCTGGCCTGTATTATAATAGACCTGGGCCTGCTAGACATGCCGTCTGTTATTATAATAAACCTGGCCTGTACTATATAGACCGGCCTGTATTATAATAGATCAGGCCTGTATTATAATACACCTGTTCTGTATTATAAAAGACCTGGCCTGTATTATAATTAAACTGGTTTGAATTATGATAGACCTGGCCTCTGTATTATAATAGACCTGGCCTGTATTATAATAGACCTGGACGGTATATATAATAGACCTGGTCTGTAGACCTGGCCTGTATTATAATAGATCTGGCCTGTATATAATATTTTTTGTATTATAATAGACCTGCGTCTGTATTATAAAGACCTGGATTGTAGACCTGGCCTGTATTATAATGGAACTGGCCTGTAATTATAATGGAACTGGCCTGTAATATAATAGACCTGGCCTGTATTTATAATAGACCTGCCTGTATTATAATAGACCTGGCCTGTAGACATGGCCTGTTTTATAAAAGACCTGGTCTGTAGACCTTGCATGTATATGTATAATATACCTGGCCTGTATATAATAGACCTGGCCTTCGTATGACCGCCTGTATTATAATAGACCTGGTCTGTAATTTAATAGACCTGGTCTGTATTATGTTTGCACCCTGGCCTTTAGACCGGGGCCTGTA
>NW_019943838.1:89119-90357 GCF_002910315.2 Salvelinus sp. IW2-2015
AGGCCAGGTCAAACATAATACAGACCAGGTCTATTATAATACAGACCAGGTCTATTATAATACAGGCCAGGTCTATTATAGTACAGGCCAGGTCTATTATAATACATGCCAGGTATACAGGCCAGGTCTATTATAATACAGGCCATGTCTACAGGCCAGGTCTATTATAATACAGACCAGGTCTATTATAATACTGGTTAGTTCTATTATAGTACATTGCAGGTTTATTATAATTATGGCCAGGTCTATTATATTACAGGTCATGTCCATTATAATACAGGCCAGTTCCATTATAATACAGGCCAGGTCTAATATTCAGGTCTTTTATAATACAGACCAGGTCTATTAAATTACAGTCCAGGTCTTTTATAATACAGGCCAGGTCTACAGTCCAGGTCTATTATAATACAGACCAGGTCTATTATAATACAGGCCAGGTCTATTATAATACAGATCAGGTCTATTAAATTACCTACCAGGTCTATTATAATACAGGCCAGGTCTGTTATAATACAGATCAGGTCTATTAAATTACCGACCAGGTCTATTATAATACAGGCCAGGTCTATTAAATTACCGACCAGGTCTATTATAATACAGGCCAGGTCTAGTATAATACAGTCCAGGTCTAGTATAATACAGGTCAGGTCTATTATAATACAGACAAGGTATATTATAATACAGGCCAGGTCATCAGGCCAGGTATATTATTATATAGGCCAGGTCTATTATAATACAGACCAGGTCTATTATAAAACCGGCAAAGGTCTATTGTAATTCAAACCAGTTCTATTATAATACAGGCCAGGTCTATTATAATACAGACCAGGTCTATTATAATACAGACCAGGTCTATTATAATACAGACCAGGTCTATTATAATACAGACCAGGTCTATTATAATACAGGCAAAGGTCTATTATAATTCAGACCAGTTCTATTATAATACAGGCCAGGTCTATTATGATACAGACCAGGTCTATTATAATACCGGCAAAGGTCTATTGTAATTCAAACCAGTTCTATTATAATACAGACCAGGTCTATTATAAAACCGGCCAGGAATATTATGAAACAGACCTGGTATATTATAATACAGGCCAGGTCTACAGTCCAGGTCTATTATAATACAGACCAGGTCTATTATAATACAGGCCAGGTCTATTATAATACAGGCCAGATCTATTCTAATACAGACCAGTTCTTATAATATACAGGCCAGGTCTATTATAATACAG
>NW_019943838.1:94199-98582 GCF_002910315.2 Salvelinus sp. IW2-2015
ACGGTTTATTAAATACAGCCAGTCTATTATAAACAGGCCAGGTCTATATATAATGCAGACCAGGGTCGTATTAGTAAATACAGCAAGGCTGTTATAATAACCGGACCAGTTCTTAATATAATACAGCCTGGAGTTTATTATGAATACAGACCATGTCTATTATATTACAGACCAGGTAATTATAATACAGAACCAGGTCGATATGAATACTGTCAGTCGATTATAATACTGTTCAGTCTACAGGGAAGTCTACAGCCAGGTTATTAAAAAAACAGACCAGGTCTATAAATACAGGCCCGGTCTACTATTAATACAGCAAGTTCTAATATAATACAGGCCAGTCTATTATAAGACATTATGCCAGGTCTATTATAATACAGGTCAGTCTACAGGCAGGTATATTATAATACACACCAGGGGCGGCAGGTGTGTGTCCCCCCCCCCCCCCAAATTTACAATGGAGACGTGGATGACGCGATGTCAACAAACTCACCAAAATACCCCGCCCCCCAAGCGGCCCTACTCACCGCAAATTTTGTTTTTTTTGTTTTTTTGTTTTGTTTTTTTTTTTATGCAGCGTCTGTTACAGTTACTGCCAGGTTCTTATTATAAAACAGGTCAGGTAATACAAACAGACCACGTCTATTGTAAACAGGTTTATGTCCAGTTAATACAGGTCTGAAATTAATAACAGGCCAGGCTAATATTATACAGCTATATAATAATACCGGCCAGACTTACAGTACAAGTCTATTATAATTTACTCAGGCAAGGTCTATTATAATACAGACCAGTATATTATAATACAGGCCAATTCTATATAAGTACAACAGGTCTATTATAATACAGACCAGGGGTCTATGTCTATTATAACACAGACAAGTCTATTATAATACAGGCATGGCCTTATTATATACAGACCAGGTTCTATTATAAATATAGCCAGGGTATATTTATAGTACAGGACAGGACTACAGGCCCAGTCTATGTATAATAAGGCCAGATCTATTATTGAAACAGGCCAGTCTATTATTGAAACAGTCCAGGGCTAATATACATACATCAGTCTAAATATATACAGCCAGTCTATTAAATACACCCAGGTCTATTACAGTACAGCCAGGTCTATTATAACCACAGCCAGGGATTAATTCCAATACAGAACCAGGTCTATTGGAATACAGTTATCCTAGTATTAATACAGGGCTAAAATAAACATTTGCCATTGTCTAATATTTATACAGGCTAGTATTGTTATAAATACCGGTTCGGACCTAGAGCAGTCTATATAATACAGGCCAGGTCTATGTATAATACAAACCAGTATTTCGAATACAAACCAAGATTTTATATAATACAGACCAGTCTATTATATACAGGCCAAGGTCTCATAATAATACAGGGCCAACGTCTTTTTAAAAAAAAGTCAATGTCTACAGCCAGTGTTCTACAGCCAGTCTAATATAATACAGCCCAGTTCTCTTTAAATGCTGCCAAATCTATTATAATAACAGCTAAGCTATTGTTATAGCCAGTCTTTATAATACAAGCCAGGTCTATAAATACAGACCAGTCTATTTATACAGACCAGGTCATTATAATAAGCCAGGTCCCTATTATAATAACGTGTCAGTCTACAGGGAAAGGTACAGGCCCAGGTATATTATAATTACTGTCAGGTTCTACAGGAGCTACAGCCAGTCTATTATAATACTAGTCAGGTCTATGAAGGTCGTACCATGCCAGGTCTATTATAATACAGGCCCAGTCATTAAACACGGGTCCATGTCTACAGCCAGCTAACTACAGTAAGCCAGCTATATAATGCAGCCAGGTCTATAATACAGGCAATCTATTTGTTAAATACAGCCAGTCTATTATAATACAGACCAGGTCTCTTATAATACACGCCAAGTCTATTATATAAAAGCTAGTCTAATATAAAACAGCCAGGTCTAGTATAATACAAACCAGATCTATTATAATTAAACCAAGGTATTTTCTAAATACAGGTCTATTATAATACATGCCATGTCTATAGTAAATACAGATCCAGTCTATCTATAATACAGACCAATCCATAAATTTACAGACCAGGATACTATTATCATACAGACCAGGCGTTACAAAATAGACGACCAGACATTATAATACAGACCAGGTAGCGTTATAATACAAACAGCACATGTGGATAAACTGCAGGTCTACAGGGAAGTTACAGCCAGGTCTAATATATTTTACAAGGCAGATATATTATAATACAGGACCAGCTTATAATAACAGGCCAGGTCTATATGTACGAGGACAGGTCTAACATTCCAGTCTAATTATAATACAGAACCAGGTCTATTGTATACCAGACAAGTCTACTAATAATACAGCCAGGTCTAATATAATACAGGCCATCTATTTATAATACTAGGTCAGGTTCTACGGAAGTCTTACAGGCCAGGTGTAAGAATACAGGCCAGGCCAATAATACAGGCCAGATCTACTAAATACAGGCCAATCTACATAATACAGGCCCAGATCTACATATACAGCCAGATCTACTATAATACAGGCCAAAAAATCACTGATACACCAGGTCTAGGCCAACAAAGTTCTATTATATACAGTCAGTCTACAGCCAGATAGTATAATACAGACCAGGTCTATTATAAAAAGCCAGATCAAATTATTATACAGAACTAGTATATTATAAACTGTCATTATAATACAACCAGTCTATTATAAAAAGGACTTGTCTAATTATGAATACAGCCCAGTCTATTAAATACAACCAGTATATTTATGAATACAGCAAGGTCATTATAATACAGGCTCTGGTTTATTTATACTACAGACCAGGCTAATGAATACCGGACCAGGTCATTATATTAAGACCAGTCAATATTACGACCAGTATATATAATGCAGTCTATTATAATACAGCAGCAGTCTATTATAATACAGCCAAGGTTATTATAATACAGGCCAGGTCTATTATAATACAGATCAGGTCTATTAAATTACCGACCAGGTCTATTATAATACAGGCCAGGTTTACAGTCCAGGTCTAGTATAATACAGGTCAGGTCTATTATAATACAGACAAGGTATATTATAATACAGGCCAGGTCTATTATAATACAGGCCAGGTCATCAGGCCAGGTATATTATTATATAGGCCAGGTCTATTATAATACAGACCAGGTCTATTATTGTCAAGTTGTCTAGGTGTTATAATTATTTCAGCTCTGCCCAAACTTGAAAACGGCTTGCTCAACCCCGTGAAGGATGCAAAGGGACAACTCAATTCCTTTCCAGTGTTTTATTATGGTTTTGATGCCATTTGTTGAATATGTTGAAACAGTTGATTTGTTGAATAGAGTAGTTGAATGACAGAGGAATAGGAATAGGAATAGTAATAGGTTGATAACCTTAAACAGAGAATAAACATGCATTATTTTACACTAAACAATGCATGACACAGCAACAAAGCATGGCTTTGAATAAAGTAAACGTTTAAACAATTTAATGTAGCACTTCTAGCAATTACTTCTGCAGTCAGAAAATATCCACAACAAAAGATGTCACCACTCCTACCAGAGTTAAACATGTAAATTGTGCAAAGCGCTGGATGCAACATAATAAATAATTKCAAACATTACATACCAGTTGCGTCTTTAGGGTTGAACAATGAGCTGTTTGTGTATGTTGAGGACCAAACATTTTATACCCATGCTTATCTGCCAGGTGCGCATGTAAAAGTAGTCCCTCCAGAAATCCTGGCTCAATTTTTTAGTTCCACCCGTGTTTTTGGGTTATCTGCCCTCTTGAGGCCTGGAGTTCTTTAAAGGAAGAGCTGCCATTGTGCTCATGTTTTGAGTGTTCTGTTTTTTGACGCAACAATTATAATACCGGCAAAGGTCTATTATAATTCAAACCAGTTCTATTATAATACAGGCCTGATCTATTATAATAAAAACCAGGTCTATTATAATACAGGCCTGATCTATTATAATACAGGCCAGGTCTATTATAATAATGGCCAGATCTATTATAATACAGACCAGGTCTATTATAATACAGGCCAGGTCTTCAGGCCAGTTCTATTATAGTACCGGGCATGTCTATTATAATACAGGCCAGGTCTATTAAATTACAGACCAGGTCTTTTATAATACAGGCCAAGTCTAATATAATACAGGCCAAGTCTATTATAATACAGACCAGGTCTATTAAATGACAGACCAGGTCTATTATAACACAGGCCAGGTCTATTATAATACAGGCCAGGTCATCAGGCCAGGTCTAGTATAATACCGGCCAGGTCTATTATAATACAGACCATGTATATTATAATACAGACCAGGTCTATTATAATACAGCCAAGGTCTA
>NW_019943838.1:99727-101069 GCF_002910315.2 Salvelinus sp. IW2-2015
TACAGGCCAGGTCTATTATAATACAGACCAGGTCTAATATAATACAGTCCAGGTCTACAGGCCAGGTCTATTATAATAAAGGCCAGGTCTATAAAATTACAGACCAGTTATATTATAATACAGGCCAGGTCTATTATAGTACAGGCCAGGTCTATTATAATACAGGCCAGGTCTAATATAATACAGTCCAGGTCTAAAGGCCAGGTCTATAAAATTACAGACCAGTTATATTATAATACAGGCCAGGTCTATTATAGTACAGACCAGTTATATTATAATACAGACCAGGTCTTTTAAATTACAGACCAGGTGTATTATAACACTGGCCAGGTCTATTATAATACAGGCCAGGTCTGTTATAATACAGGCCAGGTGTACAGGCCAGGTCTAGTATAATACAGGCCAGGTCTAGTATAATACAGACCAGGTATTTTATATTACAGGCCAGGTCTAGTATAATACAGACAATGTCTATTATAATACAGGCCAGGTCTAGTATAATACAGGTGAGGTCTATTATAATACAGGCCATGTCTATTATAATACAGGCCAGGTCTATTATAATACAGGCCATGTCTACAGTTCAGGTCTATTATAATACAGGCCAGGTCTATTATAATACAGGCCAGGTCTATTATAATACAGACCAGGTCTAATATAATACTGGCTAGGTCTATTATAGTACATTGCAGGTCTAATAATAAAGACCAGGTCTATTATAATACAGGCCAGGTCTATTATAGTACAGGCCAGGTCTATTATAGTACAGGCCAGGTATATTATATAACATGCCAGGTCTATTATAATACAGGCCAGGTCTATTATAATACAGGCCAGGTCTATTATAATACAGGCCATGTCTATAAAATTACAGACCAGTTATATTATAATACAGGCCAGGTCTATTATAGTACAGGCCAGGTCTATTATAATACAGGCCATGTCTACAGTTCAGGTCCATTATAATACAGGTCAGGTCTAATATAATACAGACCAGGTCTACTATAATACAGGCCAGGTCTATTATAATACAGGCCAGTTCATCAGGCCAGGTATATTATTATATAGGCCAGGTCTATTATAATACAGGCCAGGTCTATTATAATACAGGCCTGATCTATTATAATATAGGCCAGGTATATTATAATACAGACCAGGTATATTATAATAAAGATCAGGTCTATTATAATAAAGGGCAGGCCTATTATAATACAGACCAGGTCTATTATAATACAGGCCAGGTCTACAGGCCAGGTCTATTATAAAACCAGCCAGCAGTATTATAATACAGGCCAGGTCTATTATAATTCAAACCAGTTATATTATAATACAGGCCAGGTCT
>NW_019943838.1:101086-101986 GCF_002910315.2 Salvelinus sp. IW2-2015
GTCTATTATAATACAGGCCAGATCTATTATAATACAGGCCAGGTATATTATAATACAGACCAGGTCTATTAAATTACAGATATTGTCTATTACAATACAGGCCAGGTCTATTATAGTAAAGGCCAGGTTTACAGGCCAGGACTAGTATAATACAGGTCAGGTATATTATAATACAGATCATGTCTATTATAATACAGGCCAGGTCATCAGGCCAGGTCTAATATTATATAGGCCAGGTCTATTATAATAAAGGCCAGATCTATTATAATACAGACCAGGTCTATTATAATACTGGCCAGGTATTTTATAGTACATTGCAGGTCTATTATAATACAGGCCAGGTATATTATATTACAGGCCATGTCCATTATAATACAGGCCAGTTCTATTATAATACAGGCCAGGTCTACAGTCCAGGTATTTAATAATACAGACGAGGTCTATTATAATACAGGCCAGGTCTATTATAATACAGGCCAGGTCTAAAGGCCAGGTCTATTGTAATACAGACCAGGTCTATAAAATTACAGGCCAGTTATTTTATAATACAGGCCAGGTCTATTATAATACAGACCATGTCTATTATAATACAGACCATGTCTATTATAAAACAGGTCAAGTCTATTATAATTCAAACCAGTTCTATTATAATACAGACCAGGTCTATTATAATACAGGCCAGGTCTATTATAATTCAAACCAGTTCTATTATAATTCAGGCCAGGTCTATTATAATACAGACCAGGTCTATTATAATACAGGCCAGGTCTTCAGGCCAGTTCTATTATAGTACCGGCCATGTCTATTATAATACAGGCCAGATCTATTATAATTCAAACCAGTTCTATTATAATTCAGGCCAGGTCTATTATAATACAGACCAGGTCTATTATAATACAG
>NW_019943839.1:0-1629 GCF_002910315.2 Salvelinus sp. IW2-2015
GTCAGTTACTAACCCATACTGCAGTCAGTTACTAACCCATACTGCAGTCAGTTACTAACCCATACTGCAGTCAGTTTAAAAGCCCCTTCATTCATAACTTCCTTCTACTGTACCGAGACTAGATTATAGACTAGTTCTGTCCTCCCCCTTCTGACCATTTTGAGTACTACATCACAATATTATACTCTAAATTGCAGGAATCTCCAACCCTGTTCCTGGAGAGCTACCGTGCTATAGATTTTCAATCCAACTCTAATCTAGCACACATGATTTTAATAATTATCTGGTTGTGAGTTGATTTAGGTTAGATACAACTGCAGTTGGAGTATAAACCTACAGGAGGGTATCTCTCCAGGAACAGGGTTTTAGAGCCCTGTTCTATTGCTTCCTAAAGATTGATAGAATTGTGTGTCTACTTTGGAACAGTAGTCAACCCACCTTTTCAGAGGAATGTGGTTTGAAGACGAGGGTCTGCAGAACTGCTCTATCGTCAACAGAGGAGTGTCAAGAGGAGACGAGTCCTGCTACAAGTGTCTGTTTAACGCCTATCCAGAAGGAGCTATCAGCGGCAGGACCTGCCTCCAATTAATGGTAAAATATAACTAACTGTAAGTGGGGGTTAAAGGGACATTACACTCTAAAATCCAACTTGTATAATGTGGATTCACTTTAACATTAGACTACTTTTGAGGTCTTAAAACAATGTTATGTCCCTTTAAAACAGGAACAGGCTATAGCGCAAGCAATTCAATCATCACAGCACATAGGTGATTTTACCGACGCACCCCTATTGGTTCACAGTCCATTTTATAAGTACGAAATGTTTATAAA
Organism: Salvelinus sp. IW2-2015; assembly: GCF_002910315.2. Taxonomy (NCBI): domain Eukaryota; kingdom Metazoa; phylum Chordata; class Actinopteri; order Salmoniformes; family Salmonidae; genus Salvelinus; species Salvelinus sp. IW2-2015. The sequence goes on from NW_019943839.1 coordinate 832, forward strand.
TGAGACGCCAGGATTTATTGCCCTGCTGCAAATGTGTTAAAAAGGCATTTGTACATAAAAGGTAATAATTGAATGATTATAATAATGTTATATCATAAACATAGCAGTTGGTAGGTTCATTTCCTGTTATTAACCTGGAGGACCAGATCTAACACTCTATTCCACATCAAGTAACTCATACAAGCAGTAACATTAGATCTGCCAAGGCAGCGGCTAATGGGGATCCATAATAAATACAAATAACCATCACCTACATACACTTGAGAACGTAATTATACAAATACAAAAATGGACAAAATACTCCATTAACAGAACAGACGCTAAAGAGAGATATCGTTACTTAAAATTGCTTTCCTCATGATTACGACAGCCCAAAGGCAATTGACAGGAACAGCTTGCTGGCTAGCTACTATTATCCTCAATATGGAAAATGGTTCTGTTTGTCCATTTCTCCATGGGCATCCATGAGAAAGAATCCTTAGAAAAACCCGCTTGTGATTCCAGCATGCTTCTTTCCTCTCTACCATTACACACTCAGAGATAAAACTGTATACTGAGGCGTCATTTTACAATTCTAATGCAGAACAACCCATCAGACCCCCAACACTTACTGTTTGACAGAAATCTGTTGAGCTCATGATTGTCCCCGCTCATTATTAATACACATTCACAGTAGGTGTAGCATCCCTTCATTCAGGTGGTTGTATGTTGGTGATGGGGTGTAGAAACCACTCTTGTCAATCTCTGTCTGGAGTGTGACTCTGTGAGGTCACAAGGTGCTGTTTTGTAACATTTTGG
>NW_019943839.1:7951-24366 GCF_002910315.2 Salvelinus sp. IW2-2015
TTGTAATGGAGAAACTGTAATAATATAAGTGCCTACTCAAAAAAATCATATTTATAATTCAGGTACTGAACTTTGTCTCAGAAAGGMATCCAATGYTGTAGCCTGCTGAGAAACAATGYGAMATACCTAAACACTATGTCACATAAAAAGTAGGTCAATTAGCCTAGGTTTTAACTCAGAGTTTGAGGTTTTTGGTCATTAATGTGACTAACAATTGCACAGTTGTGGCTTCTCAGTTCCTGTCTTGTCAAAATGTAGTTCACTGAAAGAAAATGAACGCACACGCATGCGCAAACATTTTTTTGCGCCACAAGACATGCACTGTGTAAAATCGTCTTTCATTTGGTGTGATGATGATATCTACTGTATCTACGTTCATTCACTCGTCTTCTCTTTTACACAGCAGGAGAACACAGCAGAAAGCGGTGTACACCTTTAAAGAGGTGATGAAACAACACTTTTCTGTTAGGGCTGTTCTTGCTTGATGTTACCTGTAATTGTAAGACTGTCAGGGCTGTTATTCCTTTCTGTTACCTGGAGTTGTAAAACTGTCATGGCTGTTATTGGCTGTTACCTGTAGTCGTAATACATCTGCAGACTATGCTCTTTCACATTTTCAATTGAATTTACCAACATTTACAAACATTTCCACAGCCCCATATGAGATTCTACAGTGTAATATGGTGACATATTGTTAATGTCTTTGTAGGAGGAGCAACAGGACATTGAGCCCTACAGCACATTCACAAGGAGAGACAATGGGCTTTACTCAACCCTCCAGCTGCCACACTGTAACCCCTGACACCGTTGACCAATGACAACAGGGCATGAGACACCTTTTTCTATCACTAGGGGTTAAATAGTATTTCACCAGTCCTGGATATACAACTGTACAGTATATCCATTTACTGTATATCGTGATTACTGTAATGCCCCTACTTTTACAGCTGAAACACTGACTTTATATAGTTCTTTTGATTGGTTACTGACACCTGGCTGAATAGGTCCTTTACTGTAGATCGTCTTCTGTTGCTGTAAATATCAGCACTTAATGTATGAATGCTGCACATTATGTTACGTAGATCCAAGTAGAACCAATGTTCCTGTGGACAGATGATGTGAATCCTGCACATTATGTTACGTAGAACCAATGTTCCTGTGGACAGATAATGTGATCATGTGCATTTCCACCTGGTGTCAGTGTATTGCATTTGTAAAATATATTCCTTGCAGCAGTAGATGTGCAGTCATCATCACAACATGCTTCATGACAATGTATTTTCCTTGCTTTCATTGTTCCATCTGCATGTATCATGTCGGCCAACTTGAATTACATGTTAAAGTGAAGAGATTTAACGACATAACATTTTTTTTTAATTAAAACTTAATTTCCAAGCAGATCCATGACCTCTATAGTAATATGTATACTTTGTGGGCTGTATGTATCTAACCCAGCATGTACAATCTAGAGGAAAACAAACTATTATCTACATCAGGCTTATATGATATAAGAACCCTTCAGCCTTGTGGTGGTGCAGAATGTATCCTTGTTTGTGTCTAAAGAAGGAAGTGGACCTGTTGAGGTGTCTGCTGTTAATATGTTGGCCTCTCTGTGATGCTTTGCAAAGACCAAGATGCACTAGCAGAGGTCCAAGTGTTTCTGTGAAACAGTAAGACAGGTAGAAGCTAGAAAACAGAACCACTTCCTCCTCTCAGCTCTCAAGGTCCATTATAACTAGTCAACCCAAGTTGGACTTTGTTTCTCTATTGAACTGTTAAAATGGCGCCGGAAGAAATGGCAGCAGTTTTACGGGCGCCCAAACAATTGTGCTATTAGGTGTTTTTTTGCGTTATTTGTAACTTATTTTGTACATAATGTTTCTTCAACCGTATCTTACGGCAAAAAAGAGCTCTGGATATCAGCGACAGTGATATCACTGCACCGCGATCTAGACGAAAGATGTTTCCTACAACTAAGGACGGCACAGGACATTCTCCAACACATACCGTAGTGCAGGGCCGACATCCGCTGTTTTTTGGCAAAGAGGAACCGACGCAGGACAGAGGATCAAAGAGGGCTCGCGGATGGCCTGGTCGGACCGCGGAGAAAGGCGAGGGGAAAGCTGCCGTTAGCCGTGCAATACTACTCGCGCCAACGGGCAATCATTGACAATAAACTTAGGAAAATCGAGGTATGAATGCACGAATCATCCTACCGCAACGGGTGACATCAAAACTGTAATATGCCTATGTTTCACGGATATGCGTGGGCTGAATGGAAACGACATGGATTTCAGCGCTAGCAGATATTGTTATGAATTGGATGAATAAAATGAACTAAATGATGTATACATTTACGTAGACCTATAGACTAAGCGAGAATTCTACAGTCGCCCCTGTGCACTGTATGATTGTATGTAAATTTATATTAGAATCATAATCTATAAATCTGATGTGTGTAGTTTTAGTCAGAATTAGAACAATAACTTTTTGTTCCTTTTTAGTATGTAAGCAGGGTGCAAGTGTGAAACAAATGATAAGAGGCTATCGACAGACAAGCTGTACTACTGTGTTCCTTTCAGGACATTCTGTCCCCACCCAGGGAGGGGAGAGACCTTGGGCTTGTAGTAGATTGTATAACATGTGGCAGACAATGTATGAGTAGGAGAAGACTTGTGAACTATATTGTCATTGTCTCGGAGAGGAGGAGGGACATTTATGACGAAATGTGAGGTATATAGACCAATGTACAGGAAATGATAGGCAGAGCTCTCGTAAATAAACATTCTGACTATTGTAGACTGGCCTCTGTCTGTTTCATTTCAACATGAACCTTACAAATTCTTGGTAACAGACCGAGTAGTTTAATTGAAGTTCAGTTTATGAACATTGAGAACATAATTCTCTTGACAGATATACGCTGCACCGGCAAGATAGAACAGCACACTCCGGTAAGACGAGGGGGGGCGGTCTGTGCATATTTGTAAACAACAGCAGGTGCACAAAATCTAAGGAAGTCTCTAGATTTTGTTCGCCTGAAGTAGAGTATATTGTGATACATTGCAGGCCACGCTACTTGCCTAGAGAGTTGTCAGCTATACTTTTCGTGGCTGTTTATTTACCACCACAGACAGATGCTGGCACTAAGACCACACTCAGTCAGCTGTATAAGGAAATAAGCAAACAGGAAACCACTCACCCAGAGGCGGCGCTCCTAGTGACCTCAGACTTTAATGCAGGGAAACTTAAATCAGTTCTACCAAATTTCTATCAACATGTTAAATGTGCAAACAGAGGGGAAAAAAATTTCTAGATCACCTGTACTCCACACACAGAGACGCGTACAAAGCTCTCCCTCACCCTCCATTTGGTAAATCCGACCACAACTCTATCCTCCTGATTCCTGCTTACAAGCAAAAATTAAAGCAGGAAGCACCATTATTATTATTTTATTTTTATTTTTTATTATTATTAATATTTTTTATTTTTTATTTTTTTTTAGGACCAGTTACTCGGTCTATAAAAAAGTGGTCAGATGAAGCAGATGCTAAACTCGGTCCTCTGGACAGTGAAAGTCACACATCACTGCCTGGTACGGCAATTGCTCGGCCTCCGACCGCAAGACACTAAAGAGGGTAGTGCATACGGCCCAGTACATCACTGGGGCTAAGCTGCCTGCCATCCAGGACCTCTACATCAGGCGGTGTCAGAGGAAGGCCCTAAACATTGCCAAAGACCTCAGCCACCCCAGTCATAGACTGTTCTCTCTACTACCGCATGGCAAGCGGTACCAGAGTGCCAAGTCTAGGACAAAAAGGCTTCTCAACAGTTATTACCCCCAAGCCATAAGACTCCTGAACAGGTAATCAAATGGCTACCCGGACTATTTGCATTGTGTTGCCCCCCCCCAACCCCTTCTTTCTACACTGCTGCTACACTCGGTTAAATCTAGTATACGCATAGTCACTTTACAAATACATTCATGTACATACTACCTCAATTGGGCCGACCAACCAGTGCTCCCGCACATTGGCTAACCGGGCTATCTGCATTGTGTCCCGCCACCCACCACCCCCTCTTTTACGCTACTGCTACTCTCTGTTCATCATATATGCATAGTCCTTTTAACCATATCTACGTGAACATACTACCTCAATCAGCCTGACTAACCGGTGTCTGTATGTAGCCTCGCTACTTTATAGCCTCGCTACTGTATACAGCCTGTCTTTTTACTGTTGTTTTATTTCTTTACTTACCTATTGCTCACCAAATACCTTTTTTGCACTATTGGTTAGAGCCTGTAAGCAAGCATTTCACTGTAAGGTCTACAGCTTTTGTATTCGGCGCACGTGACAAATAAACTTTGATTTGAACAACTGACGTTGGATAGACGTTGACTTCTGTACTGTCTGAGCAGACAACATTAAGTTAGTAATGTTTGGTTCTGCAGTTGGCCAGTATGTTTGTATTCAGGCTACTTCTGCTTCTGGTGCTGTGTGGTGCAGTTAGTCAATAAGAAATCATTTTCACTTTTTGCTCAATCTAAATCCCATGAAACAGTACACTCAATCTGTTTCCCTTCATGTTGGCAGTGACTGAAATAAAGTATAAAATAATATTCACACTACATATAGAGAGTGACAGTGTTTCTACACATCACTAACATACAACCATCTGATATAGGGAACTACACCTGTGAGTGTGTACATCATGGAGGAACATCATTTTGTAATTTCTGTCAAAGTGTTTCTACACAGTGTTTGGTCTGATGGTGTATATTATCTCTACTTACTTCACTGAAATTCAGTGACCTTTAAATTGCTACAGTGTGATAATGAAAGTCACAGTTGACAGAAATGTTACAGGTGCAAAATCCTCTCACAAGCTCCCTCACAAACTCCAGGGGCCACATTTATAACTGTTGCGTAAATTTCACACGAATGCGTGTGCCATTTCTGAAAAGACTGCACACCTGCATGTTTCCCATTATAAATCAGACCTGTCCTGAAACTGTACGTGCTTGAAAGAGCATTAAAACTCCACCTGAAAATGCTCATCATTCAGCTGTGAATGGTCCTGGTGCACCAAAAAAAAAAGTGTCAATGGAAGCCAGTTTGGATTTGGCTTCAGACCAATCACATCACAAGCCAAATATCTTTATTGACAGAAAAAAACGTGAGTAGTTACATCTCATTGTGTTGTTGTACTCCGGTGGCTAACTAGCTAGCTAAAAATCTGCCCTTTCCCAAATTAGCCATGGAAGGAGATTTAATCTTGTGATTTTACTTAATTCTCCATACTGGCCACTGATCATAACAGCGATTCTGATCCAACCATAAATTAATATATTGTACCCCTGGCTTGAGAGGATGGAAGTTCAACATATAGCTAGATGTAGAAGGTGAATATTAACTAACTGGCCTGGCGTATTGTTGTCCATGAAAGGAAGTTAGTCTAGTGAGCAATTATTTTAGCCAGGTAGTCCAGGACAACAAAAACTAAAAGTGTGTACTGTATGACAGAGTCATAGATCGTTTAGGCAACATGAAAGAGAGGAGGATGAAATTGGTGTTTCTCTACAAATAGGGTGAGTCAACATGTTTTTCTACTTGCACATACACACACAGAAATCAGTACCATGGACAACCACAACATATTTAGCTTATGTTGATCGGACTAAATAGTCTTGGGTATCTTTTAGTTGTCACTTTATTAGACTAAGCATATGTGATTATATGTCGAAATGGGGCTGGAATAGTGGAGGCAGCTCCTGTTTTCTTTGTGACTTGCTGTAACTCTCCATGGTTCTAAATCAATAGTTGTTTAGTAGTCTGAAAATGTCGGAAACATTACCTTGCTTGACCATGCTGTAGGTCACCTAACTGTTTGTTACATGCAATATGTTTTGTAGACTTCACTGGACAGATGTTGCTCTCCGGTTTTGTAATTAAAACCGAGGTGTGGTTGAATTTTTTCTGCTATTGTCTTCTCATTATCTCTGCCTTTAGGCCTATATATCACAGTGTCAAGGCATATGAACTAACAGGTTATAGAGCAAACAACTCAATTATCACAGCACATAGGTGATTTTACCCACGCACCCCTATTGGTTCACAGTCCATTTTATAAGTATGAAATGTTTAGAAATGAGACCCCAGGACTTCATTGCCTTGTTGCAGATGTATCAATATGGCATTGGTATATAAAGGTAATAATTGAATAATTAGTTATATCATAAACATAGCACTGGGTAGGTTCATTTCCTGTTATTAACCTGGAGGACCAGATCTAACCATCACGTACATACACTTGATATAACCCTCCAGTCTTGTGGTGGAGTCTATCATCTATCATTGTTGCTGAAGCAGGAAGTGGACCTCTTGACACGTAGTTTTTTATTATTATTATTATATGTGGTGGTTGCACTGCATAGCCCCTAGACACAGCCCAAGAGATGTATTGTCATTGTGAAAGTCACACATAGAAGCTAGAATACATTTACACAGCACCACTTCCTCCTCTCTGCTTGCACCAAATCATGTAACTGGGTCAAACCTGTCAAAGGACCATCACTTTGGTTTGATTTGGTTTGCCTTTTGTTCTGCTGTCGATCTGAGCAGAAAATATTTGACTAACGTCTTATTCTGCGGTTGGTCATTATGTGTGGAAGACGAACATTCAGGCTTTCTCTGCTTCTGCTGGTGTGGGGTGTGTGCACAGCCTTTGAAGGTAAGATGTGTCCTTTTCTCAAACACACAGCACGCATGTACAGTTTGTACAACACYGAAAAAGGAAAGAGGTCCTGTCCTCATGTTTCATTTGTTAATTGCATTAACATTACCTCGTATAACAATCTGAACTGCATTTAGGGAAGAAGCAACATTTGCATCAGAATATTCTCTTTTTATATATATACACACACCTTTCTCTTATGCAACAAACTGTGCATTGCAATTGTAATGCAAAACAAACATTTTAAATGAACAATACACTCATAAACCATTTTCCTTCATGTTTACAGAGATTCAAGTGAAAACATTGGAAACAGGAGCAGATTTGGAAACTCTWGCCTGTCCAAACCAAACCATTCATGACATGATGTCTGTAGTATGCAAGTTAGATGGAGTGATAAGTGGTGGGAATGAGTGTCAAGTGTCTCTTCGGTTTGACCAAAATGTTACCAACAGCACTTGTGACTCCAGAGTCACACTACAGATAGAGAGTGACAGAGTGTTTCTACACATCACCAACATACAACCACCTGATGAAGGGATCTACACCTGTCAGTGTGTATATAATGGAGGACATCATGAGCTTCAACTACATATTTCTGTCAACAGTAAGTGTTGGGTCTGATGGGGTTGTTCATTAGAATTKTAAAATGACCCTCAGTATACAGTTTATCTGATGTGTAATGGTAGAGAGAAGAGCCATGCTGGATCACAAGCAGTTTCTAAGGATTTCTTTCTCAGGATCCCATGAGGACATGGACAACAGACATTTCCATATTGAGAKRMTAGTAGGCCTAGCAGCAGCTGTWSCTGTCATKGCCTTTGCTGKCRTAATCATGAGGAAAATGCATWTYAAGTAAGAKATTCTCTTYAGCTCTGTTCTGTAATGAGTATTTGTCCATTTTGGTATTTGTATAATTACGTTGTAATGGAGAAACTGTAATAATATAAGTGCCTACTCAAAAAAATCATATTTATAATTCAGGTACTGAACTTTGTCTCAGAAAGGMATCCAATGYTGTAGCCTGCTGAGAAACAATGYGAMATACCTAAACACTATGTCACATAAAAAGTAGGTCAATTAGCCTAGGTTTTAACTCAGAGTTTGAGGTTTTTGGTCATTAATGTGACTAACAATTGCACAGTTGTGGCTTCTCAGTTCCTGTCTTGTCAAAATGTAGTTCACTGAAAGAAAATGAACGCACACGCATGCGCAAACATTTTTTTGCGCCACAAGACATGCACTGTGTAAAATCATCTTTCCTTTGGTGTGATGATGATATCTACTGTATCTACGTTCATTCACTCGTCTTCTCTTTTACACAGCAGGAGAACACAGAAGGAAGCGGTGTACACCTTTAAAGAGGTGATGCAATGTTGGAAATGTCTTTTCTGTCCGAGCTGTTATTGCTTGATGTTACCTGTAATCGTTAGACTGTCATGGCTGTTATTTCTTGCTGTTACCTGGAGTCGTAATACATCTACAGCCTATGCTCTTTCACATTTTCAATAGAATTTTCCAACATTTCCAACATATTTCCACAGCCTATATGACATTTTACAGTGTAATATGGTGACAWATTGTTCATGTCTTTGTAGGTGGAGCAACAGGACATTTAGAGACACGTTCACAAGGAGAGACAGTGGGCTTTACTCAACTATCCAGCTGACACACTCTAACCCCTGACCTCTGGCACCGTTGACCAATGACGACATGGTATTAGACACCTTTTTMTATCACTAGGGGTTAAATAGTATTTCACCAGCCCTGGATATACAACTGTACAGTATATCCATTTACTGTATATCTTGATTACTGTAATGCCCCTATTTTTACAGCTGATACACTGACTTTATATAGTTCCATTGATTGGTTACTGACACCTGGCTGAAAAAGGTCTTTACTGTAGAGCATCTTCTGTTGCTGTAAATATCAKCACTTACTGTATGAATCCTGCACATTGTTACGTTGAACTAATGTTCCTTTAGACAACTGTGATCATATTTATTTCCACCAGGTGTCAGTGTATTGCATTTGTAAAATATAATACCTGCAGCAGTAGAGATTTACAGTCATCACAACATGCTTCATGACAATGTATTTTCCTTGCTTTCAATGTTCCATCTACATTTATCATGTAGGCCAACATGAATTACATGTTCAAGTGTAGAGATGTAACGGCAAAAGAAAAAAATTAATTAAAACTTAATTTCCAAACAGATCCATGACCTCTATAGTAATATGTATACTGTATGGGCTTTATGTATCTAACCCAGCATGTACACTCTAGAGGAAAACAAATCATTATCTACATCAGGCTTATATGATATAAGAACACTTCAGCCTTGTGGTGGTGCAGAATCTATCATTGTTTGTGTCTAAAGAAGGAAGTGGACCTGTTGAGGTGTCTGTTGTTAATATGTTGGCCTCTTCGTTGTGTTCTGCAAAGAGCAAGATGCACTAATGTAACAGGGTTGGTTATGTTTCCACTTGCCTCTAAAGAAATGTGTATTTGATGTTCAAGCATTCTTATTGGTTAGTTCAACTCTGATGACAATAAGGGGTGTTGTGATTGGCTCCGCTTGTAGATAGGAGGAGATCGCGAACGTCAGGTCTTCCCAGTAGGAAAATGTGATGCAAGGGTTAGGTCACGTTCTGAATACTGTTTTCTATTTTCTATTTTACAATGTGTACAAGTTTGCTGTACGTTACTGATTTTATACATGTGTGGGTATATGGTTCCTGTTAAGGGATTGAGGGGCTTTCTGGATGTGCTTTGGCGTATGATTGCTGTAAATAAGTGTGTTAGCTAGCATACAGCGATGTCATGGTCACATAAGCCACGGCTAACACAGTTGTCTCATGCTAAGATTTTTGCCCATCGACAGCCATCAATACTGTTGAGCCCTGCACAACTAACGTGCTGTTTCCCATTTAACAAACAGGTATTTACACATGTTATATTTTGTATTGTATTTTTTGTATTTTGTTCGCCCAGTAGGAAAATGTGATGCAAGGGATTTTGCATCGACAGCCATCAACAGCTGTTAAGCCCTGCACAACTAACGTGCTGTTTCCCATTTAACAACAGAAATAAATTATGCTCAACTGAGACCACTGGCTGAAGTGATTATTATGAGAAAACACAACGCATGGAGAGTACAATAAAACATCTGTTACACTAGCAGAGGTCCCAAGTGTTTCTGTGAAACAGTAAGACAGGTAGAAGCTAGAAAACAGAACCACTTCCTCCTCTCAGCTCTCAAGGTCCATTATAACTAGTCAACCCAAATTTGACTTTGTTTCTCTATTGAACAACTAACGTTGGATAGACATTGAGTTCTGTACTCAGTCTGAGCAGACAACATTGAGGAAGTAATGTTTGGTTCTGCAGTTGGCCAGTATGTTTGTATTCAGGCTACTTCTGCTTCTGGTGCAGTTAGTCAATAAGAAATCAACTTTACTTTTTGCTCAATCTAAATCCCATGAAATAGTACACTCAATCTGTTTCCCTTCATGTTGGCAGTGACTGAAATAAAGACATCCGTCTCMCTAATAATTTTTTGTAATATATAAGATTGAGTGATATGTGGGGGGAATGACTGTCAAGTGTAAAAAGAATTTGAAATGGCGCACGCCATGCATAAGCATGTTTACCATTATAAATCAAGCCTGTCCTGAAACTGTACACATGTGAAAGAGCATTAAAACTTGTAAGTGGTGCGTAACTGTCAGCAGGGAAGTCAGGCGCAGGAGAGCAGAAATGGGTAACAGCCGGAGCATTTTAATGATGCAAAAACAAACGTTACACAGAACAGCAAAATACGGGTGGAAACAACCCGTCGCCAACCAGTCAGAAATGCACCAAACACTTACAACAAATAATTCCACACACAGACATGGGGGGAACAGAGGGTTATATACACGTCAAATAATGAGGGAATATAAACCTGGTGTGTGGGAAAAGAAGACAAAACAAATAGAAAATGAAAGGTGGATTGGCGATGGCTAGAAAACCGGTGACGCCGAACGCCGCCCGAAGAAGGAGAGGAACCGACTTCGGTGGAAGTCGTGACAAAACTCCACCTGAAAACGCTCATCATTCAGCTGTGAATGGTTCTGGTGCACAAAAACACATTTTTTTACAAGTGTCAAGGGAAGACAGTGTGGATTTGGCTTCAGACCAATCACATCACAAGCCAAACKTCTTTATTGACAGAAAAAAACCTAATTGTTGCGGTTTAACTTAATTCTCTGTACTGGCCAATSATTATAACAGCGATTCTGATCCAACCATACATTAATATATTGTGCCCCTGGCTTGAGAGGATGGAAGTTCAACATGTAGCTAGATGAAGTAGGTTAATGTGAACTAGTTGGCCAGGCGTATTGTTGTCCATGAAAGGAAGTTAGTCTAGTGAGCAAGTATTTTAGCCAGGTAGCCTAGGACAACAAAAATAAAAGCATGTACTGTATGACAGAGTGATAGACCGTTTAGGCAACATGAAAGAGGAKGATGGCATTGGTGTTTCTCTACAAGTAGAGTGAGTCAACTTGTTTTTTCTACTTGCACGCACGCACACACAGAAATCAGTACCATGGACAGCCACATATTTAGCTTACATTGATCGGACTAAATAGTTTTGGGTATCTTTTAGTTATCACTTCATTAGACTAAGCATAGGTGATTAGATGTTGAAATGTTGAAGTTGAAACGGTGCTGGAATAGTGGAGGCAGCTCCTGTTTTCTTTGCGACTCGCAGTAACTCTGTAGTATATTTTGATTTGTTTAACAGTTTTTTTTCTAACATCTTCTAATAATTATTTAATTTTGTGGCTTCACAGTTAGGGCACATCCATGAAAGCTGGAATGGACGACACATCTGTCATAACGCAGCCAAGATAAAACGCGGAAATGTATTTATTTCGACGTAATATTTTGTGGATGTTCACATGCTCTAATGCCGAACTAAACTACAAATTAGAGGCCACACTCAAAAGGCATCGAAAGGCTACTGTAACCACAGCAAGTTCCAAACAATTGGCTGCTAATGTCCACCCAAGAAACTAAACACGCTACACTTGATGAACATAGCATAGCATACATTTCAGTCAATCTACAGTACCAGTCAAAAGTCTGAACACCCTACTCATTCAAGGGTTTTTCTTTATTTTCACTAGTGTCTACATTTTAGAATAATAGTGAAGAACATAAATGATGAAATAACACATATGGAATCATGTAGTACAAATAGATGTTAAACAAATCAAAATATATTTGAGATTTTTCAAAGTAGCCACCATTTGCCTTTGACCGCTTTGCACATCTTGGACATTCTCTCAACCAGCTTCACCTGGAATGCTATTTCAACAGTCTTGAAGGAGTTCCCACATATGCTGAGCAGTTGTTGGCTGCTTTTCCTGCAGTCCAATTCCATCAAACCACCTCAATTGGGTTGAGTCGGGTGATTGTGGAGGCCATCTGATGGCAGCTCATCACTCTCCTTCTTGGTCAAATAGCCTTACACAGCCTGGAGGTGTGTTGGTCATTGTCCTGTTGAAAACAAATGATAGTCTCACTAAGCGCAAACCAGATGGGATGGCGTATCTTGCAGAATGCTGTGGTAGCATGCTGGTTAAGTGTGCCTTGAATTCTAAATAAATCACAGACAGTGTCACAGCAAAGCACCTCCACCTCCATGCTTCACGGTGGAACACACATTCAGAGATCATCCGTTCACTCTACTCTGCGTCTCACAAAGATACGGTGGTTGGAACCACAAATCAAAATTGTGCTCATCAGACCAAAGGACAGATTTTCCACGGTCTAATGTCCATTGCTAGTGTTTCTTGGCCCAAGCAAGTCTCTTCTTATTATTGGTGTCCTTTAGTAGTGGTTTCTTTGCAGCAATTTGACCATGAAGGTGACGCATGCAGTCTCCTCTGAACAGTTGATGTTGAGATGTGTCTGTTACTTGAACTCTGTGAAGCATTTATTTGGGCTGCAATTTCTGAGGCTGGTAACTCTAATGAATTTATATTATGGGTTTTCCTTTCCTGTGGCGGTCCTCATTAGAGCCAGTTTCATCATAGTGCTGAGGGTTTTTGGACTGCACTTGAAGAAACTTTAAAGTTTTTGAAATGTTCTGGAATGATTGACCTCCATGTCTTAAAGTAATGATGGACTGTCATTTCTTCTTTGCTTATTTGAGCTGTTCTTGCCATAAAATGGACTTGGTATTTTACCAAATAGGGCTATCATCTGTATACCACACCATACCTTGTCACAACACAATTGATTGGCTAAAATGCATTAAGAAGGAAAGAAATTCCACAAATGAACTTTTAACAAGGCACACTTGTCAAATGAAATGCATTCCAGGTGACTACTCATGAAGCTGGTTGAGAGAATGCCAAGAGTGTGCAAAGCTGTCAAGGCAAAGGGTGGCTACTTTGAAGATTTCAAATAAAAATATATTTGATTTAACACTTTTTTGGTTACTACATGATTCCAAATGTGTAATTTCATAGTTTTGATGTCTTCACTTTATTCTACAATTTATAAATATTAAAAATAAAGAAAAACCTTACATGAGTAGTGTCCAAACTTTTTGACTGGTACTGTACATAAACATTTTACAATGTGGGAAATGATGACTCCGTGTTATGGTAATAAGGTGAGCATTTTATGAGGAGACATTTTCATTTCAAATCTATTACAGTAGTATGTGTGTCATAGGGGTTCACAGAGTTTTTACTCAATGCTTCTCACATGAAGTGCTGCTCTGGAATTGTGTCAGCAGGAGTTCCCAGATTCTCTCCTGGTGGTTGCTGGTCTCCATTGTAATTCTGGTTGTAGGGGTTGTGGGATTTCTCTTCCTAGGAGATGTGTAGTGACTGACTGTGCCTGAATGTCATAGCAAAAGGGGAAGTCCACTGCCCCAGTGGGTAGAGGACAGGAGTTGCATTACACAAGTGAAACTGAAAGCTCTTTAGATACTATGTGACTTCATTATTTGAAGGTGATGTTAACATCAGTTAGTGTAACCAGTGGTGTAAAAAGTAAAAATAACTTCATGTTACTTCTTAAGTAGTTTTTGGGCGTATCTGTACTTTACTTTACTATTTATTTTCTTGACAACTTTTACTCCACTACATTCTCATAAAGTAAGGGACTGTTTTACTCCCATACATTGTCCTACACCCAAAGTACTTGTTATATTTTGATGTTTAGCAGGAAGGAAAATGGTGCAAATTCTCGGAATATTCTGAACAGACTCACTAAACACACATCTTTTGTTTGTAAATGTTTTGTCTGGTTTGCTTAATATAAGGAATTGAAATTATTTATACTTTTATTTATTTGCACTTAAGTATATTTTAGCAATCAATCTACTTTTGTACTTAATTATTATTACCTTTGTTTAACTAGGCAGTCATGTTGGAACAAATTCTTATTTACAATGACAGCCTAGGACAGTGGGTTAACTGCCTTGTTCAGGGAGAACGACAGATTTACCTTGTCAGCTAGGGATTAACCTCGTTATGGCCAATGTTCTAACACTAGGCTACCTGCTGCCCCACTTATTATATTTCAATTCAATACTTTCAGACTTTACTCAAGTAGTATTTACTGGTTGACTTCACTTTAGTAATTTTTATTTTGTATCGTTAAGTATGACAATTGGTCCACCACTGAGTATAATATAGTTCATTTTATCATAATTGGGTTATAATTCTAATGGTACATTTTATTACATCATAAACTGCATGTCAATTAAAGTATAATCCATGCATTCTGTAATTTTCATTTACAGTCTAGCTAGGAGTAGCCTTTAAGGGTGCAGGTAGCCTAGTTGTTAAGAGCATTGGGCCAATAACTGAAAGGTTGCTGGTTCGAATCCCTGAGCCCACTCCAGGGTTGCCATCAATTGGCTGATCACCGAGAGGTGTCACGCCTGGGCCTTAGTATTCTTTGTTTTCTCTTTATTATTTTAGTTAGGTCAGGGTGTGACATGGGGTTGTTTGGTGTTTTTGTCTTGTCTTGGTGTGTTGTAGTGTCTAGGGGGATTTGTTAGATGTTTGGGTTAGGTTATGGGTTTGTGTTGAGTGAATGTTTCTAGGTATGTCTATGGTTGCCTGAGTGGTTCTCAATCAGAGACAGATGTTTTTCATTGTCTCTGATTGGGAGCCATATTTAAGGCAGCTAGGCATCATGTATTTGTGGGTAATTGTCTATGTCTAAACTTAGTAGCTTGTGTGTGCACTTTCGTTTTGTAGCTTCACGGTCGTTTGTTGTTTTGTTAGTTTTGTAAAGTGTTTTTGTTTTCGTTTTTCCTTCTTCAAATAAAAAGAAGATGTCTTATTTTTCACATGCTGCGTTTGGTCCTCTCTCTCTTCACAAGACGATCGTGACGAGGAAGGTGTCTCGGGTGAGTGCCTAAGAGAAGGTCTGAGTCATGGTTTACTGTAGAAAGGAATAAAATGAAAGAGGATCCACTACTGGAGGGTTATTACAATACTCTGGGCGCTCAGTGGCCTCGGTAGTAACTGAATCCAATTCAGGAAAGAGAGCAGTCAAAATGATACTTACAATAGATACTCATTATCAGAAATCACTGTTACACTTGATATCCTGTGATTATATAAACGGGTATTGGAAGTGTACTAAGAGTTATCTGGGTAAAACTGAAAGTAGCCTAGTTTAGAGAGGCGGGCCAGTAACCAGAAGGTTGCGTGCAAATCCCATGCCAGACGGGAGAAACTTCTCCAGGGGCTTCTGTATTGCAGTGTGTCAGTGCAAAACACTGTAGGGGCAAAATTGTGTAACATATGTAGTTTTGATAAAACCCCTGGACAGGGGAAATTGAGTAAAAATGTGTGTTCTAAATCCGAAATCTGAACCAAAACATTTTCATTATATCTTGGGAAAGAATTTGTTTAATATTCTGATTAGCAGTTGTGGTCTTAAATTACTGTCTCATTCAACCAGAGGATGATTCCAGCTGCATCTCAACACTTACATATCTAATGTACATAAAAAACAGACACAGTGAAAAGACAAAGACGATAACATTTTCTGAAACAGATATTTCTTAACATTGATGTAGTCTACAGCACAGAATATAGAAATACAAGGTATTGTTAAAAACAGCAACGGTAAAACATTAAGTATGGAGAGAATTCAGTACAATCAGGTGATGCAAGGTCTTACACAAATATAAAGCATTCACATATGTCATCAGACAGGGCCACTTTTTGGAATTTTTTACTTCAGAAATGTTGCATCAACTATCCGTTCATAGAGCTGTGACAAGTCCTTATTCAAATGCAGCACAGCGACACCTAGTGCAAACTGCATTTTATTTCCTTTTTGTTCTTTAAAGAACACAGGAATTAAATGACTGATTTAATAATGCATGTTTGCCTGTAAAGGTGACAGACACTCATGGCCTGTCTCTACTGTTCAGCAACCCTAAAACAGAGGGAGCCATAGTAATACTGTGGTTCCCTCTGGTACTACACACATACATGCATACCTACATACACAGTACCAGTCAAAAGTTTGGACACCCCTACTCATTAAGGGGTTTTCTTTGTTTTTACTTTTTTCTAAGTTGTTAGAATAATAGTGAAGACATCAAAGCTATGAAATAACACATGGAATCATGTAGTTACAAAAA